>NW_022109980.1:3451324-3453005 GCF_000313985.2 Echinops telfairi | reverse complement strand
GGCTAATGATGTTGAATATCTTTTCACGTGCTTGTTGGCCATTTGAATATCCATTTTGGTGAGCTAAGTCCTTTGCCCATTTTTTGATTAGATTGTTGTTGTTAAGTTGTAGCCATTTCATATGAATTCTGAATATTAGACCCTTACCTGAAATATGGTTCCTGAGAATTTTCTCCTAATCTGTGGGTTGTCTCTTCAATATACAAGTTGCTGATAAAGTACTTTGATATACAGAAATATCTAATTCCTGTGAGGTCTCATTTATATGGTCTGTCTTTTGCTGATGGTGCTTTTATTTGCAATCTGATAGTCCATTGGTGGACCCTCAGCCACAGCCTATACATTCTTCTAAGAATTTTATGGTTTTTATTTTCAAATTTAGACCCTTGACCCATTTTGAATATTGTGTGTATTTTTTCGGTGTGAGGTATGGATTCTGCTTCATTTCAATGCACGTGGAAATCCAATTTTCGCAGCATTGTATATTGAAGAAACTTTCCCCCCCTACTGAATGTATTTAACATCCTTATAAAAAAATCAGTTGACCATAGATGAAATGACTCATTTCTGGACTTGCAGTTCTCTCCATTGGTCTATCTATTATTATACTAGTACCAAGCTGTTTTAATTACTGTGGCTTTATAGTATATTTTGAACTCAGGAAGTGTGAGCCTTGTTACTTTATTTTTCTTCTTTGAGATTGTTTTGGCTATTCAGAATTCCTTGCCTTCTTTATAAATTTGAGGATTTTTTCATTTCTACAAAGAAAGCTGTTGGACTTTTGATGGGGACTGCTATTTATATCTAATTCACTTTTAAACAACACCATTTATGACCTACTAAATTGATTTCAGGATACCGGTAATGAGTTGCAATTCAATTTGAAAAACACCCTCTTAATTTAAACTTCCTCTCAATGGAGAAATGTTCCCTACAGCGTCCTGTTTATGCTACTATCTAGAACCTGTCTGAAAAAAGCCTACTGGAAGGGAGTGTATAATTATTTTAGTCAGCTCACTCTAGCACGAGACACCAATTATTCTAAGAAATAATTGTGACATCTTATTCTAGCTGAACTTTGTTTCTCTGTAACATCTCCCCTTTAGTACTATCCACTGTTGTTGCTCTTCGCTCATGACATTGCACTTAACTTGGCCTTTGACTTATGGTGATGCCATGTGTTCTAAAACAGAACTGCTCCATAAGGTTTTCATGGCTGTAATTTTTGACAGGCTTTTTGGAATACTGTTCACTAGAGCTATGGAAAGCAATTCTGTTCCTTCTTCAATATGATGCCCCTTCAACAATTGCAAAGTTGGTATTATGCCCCCTGTCTCATATTTTCGTCAGAATAAACTCCACCAATGTCTAATATTGTTTCCAGAGCACTCATAATTGTAATTTTCCAACCAGGTATATTCTCATTGGTGATGTCTCGCTTAAGTCGGAGTGTCGAGAAATAAATATGACACCCCAGATAAAGGACCAGGGCAGAGTGAAAAAAATGTGTGTTGGATTATTGGAGCATTCTTCTTCTATCAGTGTCATCTAAGTTTGCATTAACATAGTTAGTCTTATAGGCCATCCCCTCACAGAAGGGTCACAAGGAATGGATGAGTCAACCAGGGCACAGTATAGCACTGGTGAGACACATAATATTCCTCTGGTTCTTTGAAACTTC
>NW_022109980.1:3425697-3451027 GCF_000313985.2 Echinops telfairi | reverse complement strand
AATGGATCAAATAGAAAGTTATTGTTTCGAAAATGATGATGGCAACATATGTACAAATATGCTTGATGCAATTGATTGTTATAAGAGCCCCCAATAAAATAATCTTTAATAATTAAAAAAATAGTCTTCTATGCATCCTCTCAACAAGTATTTGTTGAGCACCTATTATATAAAAAGCACTCTACTGAGGGTATGAATATAATAGAATGGCCTGAGGCTGGGGCCAAACCAAACCTGTGAGTTTGTTCAATCAAGCCAAATCTTCCCTGTGTTTACTCGCAGGCCTTTCAATGGACCCACATTAAATTTCACCTCAATTTAGGTGGTCCCTAAAATGTGTACTAAGTGCTTACATAAACCGGCTCAGCACTCCAGCTTCCAAGGACAGATTAGTGGAGCCTGTACCTACCTAAGATGCCTTGGCTGGAAATCGAACCCTGGTCTCTTGCATGGAAAATGGCGAAGTCTACCACTGAACTACCACTGTTCTTTGTCAGGACTGGATTTTCTCCTAACCGGTTTCCCTGTTTCACCTCTCTCTTCGATTTGTCCTCCAGCTATCCCTTCAAAATTGCAAATTTGATCTATTTACTTCCTTCTTTTAAATCCTCGGATCCTTCTTTAATACCCACAGGACAAAATTCAAAACCGTATGTATGATATTCAGGAGTCTTTATGATTTTGATACAATTTGCTTTGATCCAGTCACACCAGGCTGCTCATTGTTCGTGGAAATATGCCATACACTTACATGTCTTATGACTTTTGCTATGCTTTGCTTTTGCTTGAATTATCCATAAATAAGGAACTTCCATTCATCTTACAAGATTGAAAGTAACCACGATGCCTTCTCGGAAATCTTCTGGACTCTCTCTCGCCACTACGAAAGTACTTCCTCAGCTGCCCTCCCAAAGCACTTTGCTCATGCCTTTGCTATGAAGCTTACTGTATCGCATTAAGGCGAGTCTTCTTCATGTTACTGAGTGCTCCTGGTGGACAATGTCCATGTTTCTCTCATTGTCATATTCCTTGTGGCAGCTACACACTGGCTGATACATGGTAGACACTCAAGATACATTTGGCGAATAACTGAACCTTCGGCTTGATTAGTGTGACGGACGACTAGGCTGTGGGTCAAATGTATCAAAAAGTGTCTTAAAAACAAAATGACTACTAGCGTTAGCTGTACTGCATTGTAACACTCTAGAGCTGAAGTTATTCTAAAGGACATTGGATCCAATCCCCTCCTGAACCAAATAGAATAGAAGCTTTACAACCCTCTTTTTTTTTTTAATGCTACTCAGATAGCCTTTGATGCCCACACCAGTAACCCTCCTCTGTAATTATCAAGGCTGAAATATCATTCATTGCCATTTATACTCATTCCACACCACGTGATCTTCTTTAGCATTGTAATAAAATGTATGGTCACTAACTCTCTTCACTTTTTTGTAATCCCACTAGGAATCTTCTGATCAGTTCTTAGAGACTAAAAAGTAGATCATATAGACACAATATATATAAGCGTAATGTGTGAATATTTGTGCATCTCCTACCAAGCATAGGAATGAAAAACATTATGAAGTTAGTTGAAGCCTGCATGTGCACCATTGTCCTATTGTATTCTTCAACAGACTCCTCCCTCAAAGGCTAACATGATACTGAATCTGGTCTCTCTCACTTTTGTGCACCTCTATACCTTCACTAGAAGAAGCACATCTCCTTTGTAATGACTGCATCAACTTTCAATCTATGAATACACAATATTTATCAAATCAGCTCTAAAGGACATGTAGGTCAGTTCCAATTTGATAACATGATATACAATACTGTGGTGACTATTTTTTTATGCACTTAGAAAGTGGTATTATGTGTTCTTCATCTTGGCCAAATCAGATCTGAGTACACAAAGGGGGTTTCAGACTAATTTGTCTCTTCCACTGTTTGCACACAGGCTATTGCTCCCAAAGCCAATTTTATAAACCAAGGGCAAAGGGGTCCATGAATTCTGATCCAAGTGCACTATCATTTGGACTCATTGACTTCATCATTTACTTGAGCTCTCTGATTGCTGATACAGGTTAAAGGGTTTATTCCTTTAGGTAATGATGCATTTCTAGGAGAATGAATGGTAGTACTTGACATGGGCACTTTAAATGTGTATGCTGCACATGTGGCAGGTATTAATGGATGCAGTAAGTAAAAAGTTAGTGGCAGAAATGATTGGCTCCTGGTTGATGACTGAATTCTGAAGGAGGTTAGAAGGGGGAAAATGAAATGGTTCATAAGTGAGAAAAATTAAGCTGAAATGCTTACCTTCCTAACTGGCATTTAAGTGACAATGTAATATTTAGACCAAAATGAAGGCAGTGGTGGATGCCCTAGCAGATTTTATAGTCTGTCTTATTTTGGCTAAAATACTGAAGGTCGTAAAGAGATTGAATCCTACTTCAAGCGTCTGGGAGAAATTAAAAAATTATGGACTGGATGTAAATTAATAGTGAGTTTTTCTCTAATTTGCTATGATGCATTCATTTCATCTCACAGAGTATTTTCTACCCAGGAAAGAACAAACAACTATTATGCAGAGAGGCCACGAGAGTGTCTCAGCTCTGCTGGATCGTTACCAATGAAATCCAAGGGAGAAATCCAAGGGTAGGTCAAAAAGTTTTGCTACAAAGTCCTAGAAACCTTCATTAAACAAAAGCATCAAACTGCGAAGCTATTGTTTCTCAACATATCCTCCGTCAAAGTCAACACCCGTCTGAAAGCAGTGTTTCCCTTTCTCTAAGCCTCTAAGAATTCTGTGCTCTTCAATTCACTCAAATTGTGTCCTTTTTCAACTGTTCTTTGAGTTTGGGAACAAAAAGATGTCTGAAGGGGCCAGGTCAGAGCTGTAGGGTAGATGTTGTAAGGTTTCCCAACCAAATTCTTCTAAGACAGCCCTTACAGGGACATTGTTGTAATGAAAAAATAAATTCCTTGGTGATCTTTTTCTCACCAATGCAGTTTTCAATTTTCTTAAAATGCCTTCATAATATGCTCCTATAATCATCTTGGGTCCTTCAAGAAAATCTATCAAAATTACTCCTTTGATGTTTCCCCATACCATTGCCTTCTGAGCTGGCCCCTCTTCCTTTAATTTAACTGCCTCAGCAGAATTCCCTGGAAGCCACTTTTTTTGTTGGAATTTCTTTTTGAAGGTACCCCAGCGAGACTAAGATAAGGGGACTAATGTGAGAACTTGTCTTCAGCCATCCACTAATTGCAGAGATATGTTTAAACATGTTTTGTTTGGAATAAACTTAAGCATGTATGAATTAGAGCTCTAGTAGCAATACTTGTTGATTAACTCTCATACATGAATGGAGGAGGACTAGATAAATCCAAAATAGCAGCTAAGGTGGAGTCTTAGCATCCATGAACTCAATAGTTGCCATTCTATTTATAATAAATCATTAAGGTCAATAAAATGCAGATATTTATTTGTCTTCTTGAGATGAAAATTTGATTCTTGGCCTCGAGTTACATGATAGGTCTTGCAGCAATGGTGGGCACTGCTAGTCATTGTGCATACAGTAGCTCTCTAATCTTACATGTGCTCCTCGGTAGATCCACACACAAATGCGAGGTGTAACTGTAGAGTGTAGTGGTGAGGAGCGTGGAGGTGGACTGCTTGAGCTCTCTGTTCTAGATGCAGAACACTGTCTGCACTTTGTGTTTCAATTTTCTCATCTGTAAAATGAGGACAATTTTTTTTTTGAGGACAATTTTATAAATGTACCTACCTCAAAGGTATATTGGGAGAAATAAAATGGATTAATTTTGTGTCTAAGAACAGTGCCTGATACACAGGTATTGGTAACAAATATTATTTATTTTTATAGTTTAAATAATGTATCATTCGTTTAAGAGTTTATTTCCATCATTTTAGAAATGATCTCAGTGCAATGTTGGCTGTGTCATTATTTCATTTTTTATGACGCGAGTAACCGGCACAGAGGCCACATTTGACCTCTCCTTACACAAGGAAGAAGGAGAATCGAACATCACACTAGCCCAGTGGTTCTTAACCTTCTTAATTTCTGCCACCCTTTAATACAGTTCCTCATGTGTGGTGACCCCCGAACCATAAAGTTATTTTTGTTGGTACTTCATAACTGCACTTTTGCTACTGTTATGAATTGGACCACCCCTGTGAAAGGGTCGTTCAACCCCCAAAGGGGTCCTGACCCACAGGTTGAGAACCACTGCACTAGCCCAAGACCTATTGTCACAGAGCAAGAGGTCAGGCATGCCTTCAACCCTCCCCACTTCTTTACCTCTATTGTGATACCAGCCATTTTTCCTACGGCATTCTCCTTCTTTGCTGGTTTCTACAATCTGTTGCAATGGCCACACATAACTCACAAACAGTGCTCACAACTATGGGGTTGATTAGGAAAGTTAACAGGTTACCACAAGCCAGGATCAGCAAACATGAAGCATATAGACTTCTTGTCACAGCAATGCCTCTGCTCAACCAGCAACCAAGTTTCTCTCTGGTCCTCAGCCTCTCCGCCACGTGGTCCCTGAGCCACACTTGAGGCCAGGAAGCCCACTCACTGTTCTGTCGTACAGCCTCATTGTCTCTGTGCTTTAGTCCATGGTCTTCCTGCTACGGCCTCTGGTGCCTCTGGTTTGGGCCTCCATCACTTTAGGAAGAGATCTAGAATGTGATCAGCTGGTAGCTCTTCTTCCTTAATGGTCCTTGGATTTTTGCTCTCTGCTTCTGAGATGGCTCTCATAGCTAGAGGAATGACAACCCAAACTGACAAATCCTTTCTATTAGTATTCAGACAGCCTAGTTGCATAGTCCCATCCAATCCTTTGGGAATCGTATCCTTAAGCATTATTTATAGATTGGGGTCTCCAGACATACCTATGGTGAATGTCTATGGATTCTCGTCAACAAACACCTTGGTTTGACTCTGGATTTTCAAACATTTGTTGGGGAAGGAAATGAGCAGGGTGGCCTGTTTTCCTTTAAAATTTTTATTTTGTAGTTTAGTTGAAGTTTACACATTATAAAAGCCTCATTAACCAGAAGTGGGGCAACCTAGTGAGTGAATTTTTTTTTTTTTTTGCTTTCCTAAGATTTATCAGAGAATATCCCCTCAGTCAATAGAACATCCAGGTACAGTCAGTACAATAATAGGGCTAAAAGAGTCTTTAAATGTCATCTTGTTCAGCCTCTCACTCAATGTCAAAATGGCTTCTCTGCGGAAATGCTTCCAGTGATGAAGTATTCACTCACTCAGGAGGAAGTTCAGGAGGCAGCTTATTTCATGATGGGACAGTTCAAGTTCATAGAAAGTTCTTTTGTTTCAGCTGACATATTTCATGAATCCCTCGTCTTCCTCATCAATCCTTTTCTGCCCTTTGCTTGAATTGGACATTGCCTCTTCTTTCTGCTTCGCTTTCTCTAGTGGCTGCCGAGTTGACCCCCAACTCATGGTGCCCCCATGCCTATCGGTGTAGAACCATGTTCCATAGGGTTCACAATGGGTACATTGTTGGAAGTAGATCTCCAGGTCTTTCTTTCAAAATGCTATTGTGGTAACAGTTGTATGAGCCCCCAGTAAAATGATTTGAAAAAGAAAAAATATGCCTCTGTGTGGATTTGAACCTTCAACCTTTTAGATATCACCCAGTGTGCTAAGCCTTTGTACCACACGGGGATTCTTTCCTCACTTGTTTTGTTTTTAAATGCCATTGAGTTGATTCTGACTCATAGTGACCCCAGTGACAGAATAGAACTTCCCCCATAGGGTTTTCCAGGCTGTAATCTTATGGAATAGATCGTCTAGCATTTAACTATTGCACCATAAGGGCTCCGTTTCTCCAGTTTGGGTAGCACAATTACATTGCTTTGTAACGATCACTCTTGGATGACTCTGTGCTCTTTGAGAGTAGAGACCATGGTTCTTTCTGCATCCCTAGTGACTAGCACAATCTTGGACACACGGTAAGTTCTCACTGCGTGTGTGCCGAGTGAATAAAATAAAAGATCGAAGTTCCACCTACTAGCCCAAATTCTGCTTTCTGTAGTGATAGAGAATATATATGCTGTCTTTGCCTGAAGAACACCACCATCACGCCACCTGTTAATTGGCTCTTTCTCTGGTTCCACATTCTAAGGGCCTTCGTTTGTTGCTCATGTGCCATGAAATCCAGTCTCTTCACTTCCCTTGATGATCCCCATATTCTGGATACTTTTTCATATTTCGAAGACCCTTCTACAATGTGACTTCCAGAACTGACCACACTATGCTTGGTACTAGCACAAAGGACAATGGCACCAGGTCTTCCCACAATCTGGTCATACGCACAATTCCTCACTTTGACAGGACTTAGCAGACACTTTTTTTTTCTTTTCTGTAAAGGATCCCTGGTGGCATGGTGGGTTATGTGTTGGGCTGCTAGCCTCAAGGTTAGCGATTCAAACCCACCAGCAACTCCTTGGGAGAAAGGTGAGGTATCTATCTATTCCTGTAAAGATTTGCAACCCTCGGGAACAGTTCTCCTCTGACTTATATGGTTGCTTATGAGTCTGAACTGACTCAATGGCAGAATTAATTGAATTAACAAGATATACCAATATATTAGAAGCATAACTCATCAGAGGCACAATCACTACTTCACTTTTGGTATGAATTTACTGTAAGAGTTCAGACAAAAGAGTACATAACTTTGGAAAGAGGGCATTGCTGTTTGTGACATCTCTAAGTCCTGAATTTGTACAATGTATTCGGAGTGAATCATATGAGAGGTTAGAATGAAGGACCTGTCTGAGGAATGTTTTTAGGCATTTCCTTCCCACTGTTCCTCCAAGAGGCTCATAGAGGAAAGAGGCTGGGTTTCTGCATTCAAGTCGTCAAGCACTTGACTGCTCACCCAAAGGACCATGGTTTGACCCTACCAGCCATGCCAATGCCAAGGGAGAAAGATGTGGCAATCTGCTTCCGTAACGGTTATAACCTTGGAAACTGTTCCATGAGCTGCAATTGACTCAATGGCAATGGGTCGGTTTGTTGTTTTTTTATGGTTGCCACCGTGTCTATATATTTTTTTATTTCCCGCACTCTGTGTACAAGAAGTAGCTCTATATACACGTGTCAGAGGGAAGCTAGATTTGGCTTTGGAGTATACAGACTCCTCGTTTCCCCTGTCTGTTTCCTTCTGAGATCCATCTTGTACTCCATTTTCAGATAGCAGCACTCTTGGCCCTTAGGGAGACATTCACTGGCATTTACAAGGACTTCTGTTATACTTGAGTAAAGGATCACTTTTATTTGAATAGAGGATTCCTTCGATGAAAAAGTACATCCCAAAGAGAACAGTGGGCTTTGGGGCACTGAAAAAAGTACCTCTGAGAGGATGGAGGTCAGGCAGCCCTGTGTACAGGAAAGTAAGGAAGAGGAACATGACAAGAATTACAAACAAATGACTGAAACCCGAATGAGGACGAACATGTTCATGGGACAAGAGGAAAGCAAAAGGAAATAGAGGAAAGAACTAGGAGGCAAAGGGCATTTATAGAGGTCAAAATACAGGCATGTTCATATGTAAATATATTTATATATAACGATAGGGAAACAGATCTATGTATATATATTTATAGGTTCAGTATTAAGGCATCAGATGGACATTGGGCCTCGACTCAAGTACTCCCTCAATGAAAGAACACTGTGTTCTAAAAACTCAGCATTCCATGATGCTCACCTTCCTGACATGATCGCTGAAGACAAAATGGCTTCATAAGCAAATGTGGAGAAGAAAGCTGATGGTGTATGGCTATCAAAAGATATAGTGTCTGGGGTTTTAAAGGTTTGAAGATAAATAAGCAGCCATCTAGCTCAGAAGCAAAAAAGCCCACATGGAAGAAGCACACCAGCCTGTGTGTTCATGAGGTGTCGATGGGATCTGGTATCAGGCATCAAAGAACAAAAAATCATATCATTGTAAATGAGGATGAGTGCGGAGTGGGGACCCAAAGCCCATCTAAAGACAAGTGGACATCCCCTTGCAGAAGGGTTGCAGGGAGGAGACGAGCCATTCAGGGCACAGCATAGCACCGATATACTTTCCTCTAGTTCTTTAATGCCCCCCTCCCACTATCATGACCCCAATTCTACCTTACAAATCTGGCCAGACCAGAGCATGTACACGGGTACAGATAAGAGCTTGAAACACAGGGAATCCAGGACAGATAAACCCCTCAGGGCCAATAATGAGAGTAGCGAGTGATACCAGGAGAGTAAAGGGAAGGTGGGGGAGAAAGGAGGAACCAATCACAATGATCGACATATAACACACACCCCCCAGGGGGACCAACAACAGAAAAGTGGGTGAAGGGAGACAGCGGTTGGTGTAAGACCTGAAAAAATAATAATTTATAAATTATCAAGGATTCATGAAGGAGGGAAGATGGGGGAGGGAGGGAACAAAATGAGGAGCCGATAACCGAGGGCTCAAGTAGAAAGAAAATGTTTTGAAAATGATGATGGCGACATATGTACAAATGTGCTGGGCACAATGGATGCATTTATGGATTATGATAAGAGCTGTAAGAGCTGCTGATAAAATGATTTTTTTTAAAAAAAGAAGAATTACAAACAAAAAATGCCTTTTCTATTTTTCTTGTGGACCACTTGATGGTTTCATGGAGGACCAATGAAAATGGGGAAAAACATCCAGGAGCAGGTTTGACACAAAAGCTGTAACGAGGACCACAAGCATACCAATCAGCATGAAGAGGACTCAGGACCAGGCAATATTTTATTCGTTATCAGTAAGGTTGCTGTGTGTGGGGAGAGGCCAGAGAGCCGACTTGACAGCAACTTACAGCAACAGCATTTCCTGTTTAGCATTTTGACCAGTTTCTCCTCTAGTGGCCTTGGTACAAATTGGAAAGGAGCGCTTTAGGTCTTTGTCTGCAGGAACTGAGAGTTTACAGAGGTGCTAATCACCAAGTCAGAAGGCTCAAAGCACCAGCTGCTCCACCGAGGAAAGACAAGGCTTTCTACTTCTGTGGGGAGTTCCAGCCTTGGAAACGCTGTCAGGTGGCTAGGAGTAGGCATCGACTTGATGGCACAGAGTTTGCTTTGTTGTTTTGTTTTCTGGGGGGTGTGCCTCCTGAGACCTCTCTAACATTCATGAGAAGTTGATGCCTGACTGAGTTTCTCAACTACAGCCTCCTCTTCTGTATGAATACGGACAATATCCTTCTGGATGCAAGAGAATAACGGACCCTTTCATTTCTTTTTTGGATGGATTAACTATCCTCCCCCTTTTTATTGATCATTTTATTTGGGAGCTCTTACAGATATTACAACAATCCATAAATCAATTACATCAGGCAAACCTGTACAGACGCTGCCATAATCTTTTTCAAAATATTTTCCTTTTACTTGAGCTTCTTGATATCAGCTCCTCTTTATTCCCTCCCTTCCTCACCCCACCACCCACGTGAACCTTTAATGAATTATAGATTTTTAAAATTATTTCATATCTTACATCATCCAATGTATCCCTTTACCCACAGTTGTTATTCATCACCCTCGCTTTAAAAAATTTCTTGTCTAACCTTCTTTTTCCTCCAATTGTGCTAAGTTGTAAATTAACCCTACCCTCTCCCATGAAGGGTACCAGAATTCATGGACATTCTTGTCCCACATTGTAACCTGCCACAGGCCTCTAGTGTCCACAGTTCACCATGTGAAGTGATAAGAGCAATTGGGGTAGAAGAGGAAGAACAGATCGGTCTTGCTAAGTATGTGTGGCACATGTTTTCCTTCCACATCTGCATTGAAGCCATTGGTGGCTTCTACGAAGGACATTTGGCAACTGGAGTAATGTTTATATTCTACTGTCCCAACCCCTAAAGCAAAGGAAATGATTTCTGTTTTGACTTGGAGCAAGGCACACAGGGAATGATTTCATTTCTAAAGCCTGACCCAAACTCCAATTCCATTGTCTCTTCCTTACTTTGGTTCACACATTTCTAAATGGTCAGACAAGTACTGCTGGTCAGTTTCCTTTTGCTTTCGACAATCAGCGACTGTCATGTGACTATGAATTGCTGAAAGCAGGAGAAAGAAATACAGATTTCTATGCTGAGCTTTTCTATGGGTATGCTTTGATCCTGGCTGAGTTCGTTTGGGGGCTGGGCTTTGAGATAACTTCAGTGGAGCTGGAGGTCTCCCTTTGCCTAGCCACGGCATGTCACCCTCAAACATCAAGCCCCCTCTCTTAATGTCTTTGCCTAACATTTTTAAACTCTCCTAAAACCCAGGGACACATTTCCTTCCAACATAGGGAGTACTATTTCAGGTGTCTTCTTTCCAAAGGTTTAGGTGACAAGCCAGCTAAGTTCTCAGTGACCTTTATAGTGTCCCTCCCTGGCATTTGAAATCATGCTTAGAATGTTCCACTGCGGTAGAACTAGCATCTATGGCTAGAGGGCCTAAAAAGCCAGAGTCAACAAAGTCTTGGAAGGGGCATAGTATCTTCTACCCCCACTGGCTCTCAACCTATTTTATCTCGCCCCTTATCAGGGGAGATTTGACCACATCTAGAGACTTTGTTTTTTTAATCACCACAACTCAGGGAGAGGGGTGCTGCTGGCATCTAGTGGGTTGAGGCCAGAGATGCTGCATCATGGTTGATTGCTGAGTAATTCTACTGGATGGGTTTTGATCGGGCCATTTCTAAGGTCGGAAACCAGTAGCACCTTACACTTAATTGGGTGTGTACTTCGTTAACGTTTCTGTTGTATTTTGAACGAATTAACTCATGTAATCCTCACAACTCTATGAAGTTGTGGTTTTTGTTAGGTGCCACCGAGCAGAACGCAACAGCTTCGGGTCCTGCGCCATCCTCACAATTGTTCTTATATTTGAGACCATTGTTGCCGTCACTGTATCAATCTATCTTGCTGAAACCCTTCCAGTTTCCACTGTCCCTCCACTTTTCCCAGCATGAATTTCTTCTCCAGGGACTGATCTCTCCTGACAACACATCCAATGACTGTAAGATGAAGTCTTGCCATCCTTGCTTCCAAGGAGCATGTGGGCTGTACTTCTTCAAGACCGATCGATCGGTTTGTCCTTTTAGCAGTCCATGGTACGTACAATATTTTTCTCCAGCACTACAATTCAAATGCATCCATTCTTCTTTGGTCTTCCTTATTCAATATCCACCTTTCACATACACACTGTGCAATGGAAAATTTGGTAAGACGTGTCATAATCCTCTTAGCAACACCTTTGCTTTTCAATACTCTTAAAAAGGCCTTGTGTAGCAGATTTACCTAATGCAACACATCTTTTGATCTCTTGGATGCTGTTTCCATGGATATTGATTGTGGATCCAAGTAAGACAAAATCCCTGACTTCAACCTTTTCTCCATTTATCATGATGTTACCTATAGGTCCAGTTGTAAGGACTTTGCTCTCTTGATAATGAGACATAATCTATACTGAAGGCTGTAATACTTGATCTTCATCAGCAAATGCCTCAAGTCTTCCTCACTTTCAGCAAGCCAGGCCGTGTCATCTGCATATAGCAGATTGCTACTAAGCCTTCTTCCAATCTTGATGTGAAACTCTTCTTCATATAACCCAGCTTCTCCTGATTATGCACTCTGCATGCATATTGAATGAGAGGATACAGCCCTGATGCACACCTTCCCTTATTTTAAACCCTGCCGCATTCCCTTGTTCTGTTTGCACAACTTCTATTTTTCAATGAACTTTCATCCTCAGCAATCCAGAACCTGTCATCCTTGACCAATCGAATTTCATTTTCTAATTGTCTTTTTATTTTCTGTAACTAAGATGTTTAAATGAGAAGTTCAATACACTTGTTATTCTTGAATCAATTAATTTTAGTTCAGAGGCTAAACTTGATGATGCATGTCCTAGGAAATAAGAAGAAGAAATGTTCTTCTATTAAGGAGAGAAGTCCATCCTGGTATTACAATCTTTTGCGTTTCCACATGGCTGTTTCATTCATGTCCTCGGTGCAAGAATTATTTTCATACTAAGAAAGAATAGTTAATAAAAAAAGGTGAAAAGGGTTTCCTCAGGGATGGCCAGAAGTGCCAGATAGTTCACTTTAGAATATTTGGGGAGTTATTTTCCTACGAAAGTAATTGTAGCTCATCCAAAGGTAAGTTCTCCTAAAGCCAGCTCATCTATTTCTATTTGTAGGTAACATATACTGGAGGAAGCTCCCAATCACTGCTCTTGTGATTTTTATTTACATGGCCTGACATGTGTGTGTGTGTGTGTGTGTGTGTGTGTGGCAACACTTTTTTATTGAGGTAAAATTCATATAACAAAATATTAACTATTATCCACGTTAAAGTGTACAATCAGTAACACTTAGTGCATTCGCAATGTTGTGGGCAACCATCACCTCTATCCAGATATTTTCCTCACCTGCTTAAAGGACATTTTGGACCCAGTAAGCAGTCACTCCCCATCCCTCCCTCCCTATGTTCCTGGAAGTCACGAGTCAACTGTCTTTATGACTTTGCCTATTCTAGAGATAGCACATAGGTGGGCTCATCCAATGTTAATCCTTTTGTGTTTGGCTTCTTTCATCTAGCACAATGTTTATGAGACTTATCCAGGTTGAACCACGAGTCAATATTTCCTTCCTTTCTGTGGATGAATAATATTCCATTGTCCGGATGGACCACATTTCGTTTTGCTGTTCATCAGCTGACAGACGTAACTTGTTTCCATCTTTTGGATTTTGTGACTAGTACTGCTACAGACCTTTGTGTGCCCAACATTTTTTGCCAGGTCATTCAGATATACAACCTGTGCTAAAACCAAACAACCAAAACAACAACAGCAAAAACAAACACACAGACAAACAAACAAAACACCAAGGATTCTGAGCAGCAACAACTATGTGTAAGTTACTGCAACGCATGTTGAGAATGAGAGGGCTGCCATGAATTTTGAATATAGTAGGAATGGTGCTTCCCATCTTATGCACATTACTTATCATCCTTATACTCACCCGAGGAGGTAACTGGTGTTTATAAAAGTGATTTTACTGGTCTAAGATCATCCAACTGGTTAGCTTTACAGCCCTGACTTCACTTCTAAACTTCAGATTTGTTTATCTAACTGCCTATCTGACATCTCCACTTAGATATCTCTTGGTCTGACCAAACTTGAGTTCTTGATTCTCCCCCTAACCCATTTGCTACCCTTCCAGTGTTTTCCATCACAGGAAATGGCATCATCCATTTGTCTAGTTGCTCAGGCTACAATGTTTGCAATCATCCTTAACTTTGCTCTTTGCTCTCACATGCCACACACTGTCATCTTAAAAAAAAAATCCAATAACATCTCACCACCTCCACCCTACTCCAAGTCAGTCAATTTTCACCTGAAATATTGCAGTAGCTTCTTAAATGGTCTCTCTGCTTCTCAACTTTTGCCCTCGAATAGCTGTCTGAGTGATCCTTTCACACATAAATTGGATCATGTCATTTCTCTGCTTGAAGCACTCTAATGGCTTCCTATCAAACACTAAGTAACACTCAAAGTCTTTACCAGGGTTCACACAGCCTGGCACAACAGACTTTGACTTGTCTTCTACGATGTTTTCATCTCTTGTTAGTCATCATCTTTTCTTACTTCACCTGGGTACCTGGGTTTCTTCTGCAAACTTACCAAGCACCTTCTTATGTTAGATCCATGCCTTTCCATCTGGGATGCTCATTTCTCCACCCCACCTGACCCCATGTTTGCATGGCCTGCTCTTTTACTTAATTCAGGTGTGTGTCCAAATGTCACCTCAGTAGAGTGGCCTTTTGCAACCAGCCAATGAAATGGCACCCTTAACCTTTTGTCTCATTACCTACTTGTGTTTTCTTTAATACACTTAACGCCAACTGAAATATGTATATATTATTTATAGTTTTGTTGATCTTATTTTATGTTTGCTTACCTTTTATCTCACCCACTACAATGAGCACAAAGACTTTGTTGTGATATCAGCATTTTAGATAAGTGGCTGTCACATAGCATGCACTTAATAAATACCAAATGAACGTGTGAAATGGAGTAACTGAGATTTATCGCCAGCTGCTTTGATACCAAAGTCTATATTCTTTTCTTTTTAAGCCTGTATTCTTAATTACAGAGTAAGGACTCTGCTTTTCTTTCTCGTTCCAAAGCCGAGAGAAACAAAGTAATTTCAGTTTCAATGCTATTAAGTGGCAGAATTGGGATTCAAATCTAGGTCCAAGACCTTTCAAAATCCGTGCTTTTACTCTTACTCCACACTGCCTCCTAGTGGAGAAATTTCTAGTGACGTCAGCGCGGATTAAAAGCCAAATGCCAGCCAGTTGATTCAAACTCATCGCGACTCTCTAGGACAGAGGATTTCCCAAGCTGTAAATCTCTATGGGAGCAAAAAGTCTCATCTTTCTCCTGTGGAGTAGTTGGCAGGCTCAAATCTCTGACCTTGTAAGTGAGCAGCTCAACGCAAAAGCCACCATGGCTCCTCAGAGCCCACTAGAGAGCACCTAACAGCACTGCCACATTGACCCCAATGCCAGGGAACGGATTGCAGTTTACATCTTTGATCTACTCTTTTGACATGATTTTTCATAGCCTTTATATTCTTCCTCGGTTCAACTCTGAAGCCTGTGTAACATGCTAGGAAGCAAAAGGCAACAATATACTATCCCACTAGCCTGTCAAAAGGCCCTAAATTCTGCCATTAGAAATTGTGTCCTTTTTCAAAATGTGTACAAGCTATTTGATTTCTCTAAAGATTCTCTGAAGTGGAGATAGAATATTAAATTATATCCTTCTTACGGAGCACCCGTTACAGTGCTTGCTGTGTAGTAAGTCCTCAGGAAGTCCGATGAGGTGCCCATGAGAAATGCAGATCCTAGCCACCATCTCCGTTTGTTGGAGAATTTGTACCGGGACAATCATGGAGAGCAAGGGAATGACAAAAGGGCTTGGGGAGGGCAGGCAAAGTGGGACGGCCCCCCAAGTTAGGGGGGACATGAGGCATGGGTACATGTGAGTGGGAAGGAGGAGAGCGCCAACCGAAGTGATGCTAGTGCTTACTATGAAGCATATGAGAATCAAAGTTAATATACCAGCTGCTTAGCAGAGAGTAACTGGGCCAAATGGGGGCACTAAAATGTTCAATTTCAACCTATTCAAATGGAACTTTCTCTTGTTGCTCTTGATTTTGAATAGTTGGGTTTAGATTGACGTATTTTCCATCTTGCCGTGTTTGCAGCATTCCTGTAAGCATTATTTCTAAAGGTGCTATGCTGAGTTTTTTTTTAAGCTGGCTGGCATTTTGTCTGGCAGGCAAACACACTGGCTGTGAAAGCGTCAGGAAAATTGATTTTCCAGCCTTCGCATATCCTGGCACAAACTCTGCAGTATGGAAGCTCAAGTTACAGAACCTTCTGGTAAATACAACATATGGGTGGGACTTCAGAAAATGATTAGGTCTCATTAATACCCACCATTGAGGACCAAGCCAATGTCCTCAGATGTAAAATGGCAGGTAAACCTACTTATATGCTGCTATTTCATTTAAAGAAGAGATAGCCACTTTATCAGGATTTTTTTACACCTCCTCAAGGGGCAGTGAATATTTAACATGGCTCTTCTAGCCACAGTTTCTAACTCCCACCAAACGACCTTTCCTTGAATGGGTCTGGTAAGAAGGTGAGGAAAGATATTGTTAAGATTCACCTGTGAGCAATTGTGAACAGGATTCTCTGGAGTGCCATCTTGCTGTGTGTAAAATGAACACTCTTGAGATGTGAGAGGAGGGATTTTAATATCAGTAAGGGCCAGCAGTGGCGCATGCCTCTGGACCCATGGTCCCTGTGCAGTGAACTTCCTGTACCCAGAAGACAGCTCTGACCTCCAAGGAGCAGGTACAGAGCCGTAGCTAGAGCACGGAACAGACGGGTGGACTTCCTAGCCCCTGGAGCAAGTAAAGCTGAGGGCTTTTGTGCAGGAGGCTGGCTGGCAGAGAGGGGTGCCTTGGGGCACTTAATTGGGGAAGCTAGACTGGATGACCCACAAAAGTGAAGCTGAGTGCCTTTGACCTGACACTTCAGTCAGGGTGCCTTGGGGCCCTTACCGTCATTCATTGGGGAGCTAATGCCTTTGAGTTGAGGCATCCAGCAGAGTGGTATGCCCCTTTGGGCATTTACTAACACACTTGAAACTCTGTAAAATGTCCTGGTAAGTAACTACCCTGACCATTTCTCACTGGCATTACAATTTGTTAGTATCCTTAATAAACCCTTTCATAATGAATTTTGTCTGAGTTCTGTGTAGCCATTGCAATGAATATTGGAATCCAAGGAAGTAAAACATAGAACATCACTTAAGGCAATGAACCTCCATTCTTCTTGCCCAGACCTGATTCCAACTGGTCTTTATTCTGCCTTGACAAGCATGAGGGCTGTAACCCTGTCAACCAATGTTCTACGAAGGTCCTGCCTGTCCATGGTGAAGTTTCCAGAGTAGTGGCTAAGAGCATAGTTAGTTACACAGACATGGCTTTGAGTATTGGCTTTGCTACTTGCTACCCATGAAACCTTGGACAAATCATTTAACGTCACTGAGCCTCAATTTCCTCATCTAAAAAATTCCAATGGTCATAGAACCCATCTCCTAGTCTTTGGGTGATGATGGACTGAGCTGCGGTTGCAATCAACTTGGCACAGCTCTTCCGACAGCGTGTGGCCTTACTTAATGTCTTCTGTCTTCAGTAGTTGCGTCAGATGCGGTTGTGAGCCGTAGAGTTCGGAGACATGTAAGCTCGTGGACTTTAGGGTCAGAACTAAAGGAACTAACAGTGGCAGTGCTGTCTGACTGCACTTTCTAAAACGTTGTATGTTTATGCTGTCCGCCAGGGAAGGCTGGAGCCACACATCTCTCTTGAGCACGTGAAAGGAGAATTCACTTTTAATTCATTTGAAACTGGGTAGCTACATGTAGCTAGTGGCTCCCATATTGGACAGCACAGGCTTACAGCTTAAGTAACGAAGACAGGGACGTACTCATGATCCTGTTGCCATTGGGAGACATAAGGCAGCCAACTAAATAGGAGGGGGAAAGAAAGAGAGAGATAAAAAAGACATGGGGAGTTGGGGGAGCAGGGCACTAACCCACCTAAGGGGAGGGTATTGTTTATATCTCCACAGGAGAGGGAGAGAGAGACCAGGCTTCAACCTGATGTGCCAAGACGTGAGTATGACATATCGGCATGTACCAGGGAACCAATAGGGAGGTCTGCGGGGCTGGCCCCAATACCCACTATGTGGACACCTCCCCCCCCCCTCAGAAGAATGCACTTCAGAGGACAGCACTGGTGCTACAGCTTGGGGAGACAGCACACAGGAGAAACTAAGAGGGATGGAGAGGAAGGGGGACACATCCTGGCTCACCAAGCCCCAAGGACAATGTTCCTGGTCAGAGCAGACAATGCACAGAGAGGACTATAGGGCCGGACTCACCACCAGACACAACATCGCTCACTGAACCATAGTGCGACGGGGGACAGCGCTGCAGACACAGTGCAGGACTTGTGCACAATCTGACCCCATCACGCTGGGGCGAAACACTAAGGGCATGCAACAGAGCAGCAAGGGGAGCAAAGTGCTGAAATCCCCGGGGAATACCAAAAGTAGACTTTGGAGACAGAGCGTGGCACCCCATCAGACTCAACTGGAAAACACTCGTAAAGGCCAACAAACAGACCTTGGACTCTTTATAAGCTTTTCCATTTTTGTCAGTGGCTTTCTATTTATTATTGTTAGGGTTTTGTTGGTCTTGACTTCCTTTGTTGTTTTGTTTGGGTTTGCCTTGTTTTTGCACTTATTAATGTTATCTGCATGTCTATCTAGATAGGATAGGTGGGATAAATGATTTGGAGATGATAAGAATGGTTCAATAGCCCAACATGTCACCCACGATGCCACCAGGGCTCCCCTGAAGAGTAAATGGAGATTGAAAGTCTGGATTGTATTTCCAAACTTCCTTATATATTTCCTAATTCCATTTTAGCAGTTGTTGTTTTGAAATGTGTTGCCCTGAAGTCACCCTTTTCTGTGCTAGCACAGAAATGCAGTAACTTGGAACATCAACTTTCCATATCTTGACCCAGACCGTTATTATCTGTTACTAGTCTGAGTAGAAGGAGCCCCTGGTGGCATGGCAGGTTACGGTTTAGGTTGTGAACCACAAGATCCATCATTTAAGACTACTAGCCGCTTTGCAAGAAAGATAAGGCTTTTTGTTTGTGGAACGACGAACAGCCTGAGAAAGCCACAGGGCTGTTCTAGTCCGTCCTGTAGGGTTGCCATAGGACCGACAGTGAGTTTGTGTTTGGTTTCTGGAGTCCAAAACAGGGGAGTAGCAATGGATGGATGGATGGATGGATGGTGATAAGAGTTGTAAGAGCCCCCAATAAAATGAGTATTTTTTAAAAGGGGGAATAGACCAGTAATAATTAGGCAAAAATAGTTGTTAATTTCCCCCCCTCTGGCTACTCTCCTGCTTATCTCCCATTCCAACTCTGATTAGGCAGTAGAAGACCTTTGTCAGCTTGAAATGCTCTCTGAGCACCGCATTTTGCCCTGCATCCCAACCAGCGCAACACCAACAGGGGCTGCCAATGGATAAAAGTCAAGAAAAGGTTTGGATATAAGTTCATAAATTTGACATATGAAAAACTATGTACATATTGAAAATCTAATGATAAACTCAAACAGGAATGAAACCTGTTAAAACCAAAAATGAAAAAGAAGAAAGAAAGAATGATTATGGGATCCTGTATGTTTTTTCCGAGCCCACTATGATAACCTAGGGTCAATAATTATTTGGTTTTCTTCTCCAGAATTAATTGGTTAGTTTTCATTAAGGCAGGATGTTTAAAGTCACTTGCAAATTTCCATTATGATGTGGATGATTCCTTAGCCTCAAACCACCCTATAAAGAAAGACAACTCTCACCCCAGACCAACTCCTGCCATCAAATCCATTCTGACTCAAGTGGACCCGCTCGGACAGCGTTGAACCGCCCCTGTGCGTTTCCAAGACTGTAACCCTTTCCAGGTGGGGAATGCCCTAGCTTTCACTCTCAGAGTAGCTGGTAGTTTCAAACGGAGGGTCTTGATGGTCACAGCTCAACGGGTCATCACCGTGTCACCAAAGCTCCCTTAAAGACAACAGAATGTTTCATTCAAAGCCTTCCTTGACAGTTATCCCCCTTCAGGGCATGCTTGCTCTCTTCTTCGGCCTCCACATTGACTGCCAGTCTCCTGGATAAAGTGGAAACTTCCCCCAACCTCCACCTAATGACAGTCTACATTTCTACTGCTTTCTAGTCACTTTCTTCATTAGCTACTCACTGAAAAGTGTGTTCTTAATGAGCAGCAGGTAGGAGCCATGCTGTCCTCCCAAGGTTTAAATGAATCTTTAAGACTGTACAATCAAACCAGTATGCACAATAGGCCATTAATGCATCATTAAGGTTACAAATCTAAACACAAAATCGAGTAATGCAGAACTTTTAAGTCTCTTACTGTTGCAGTCTTAGCAACACAGCACATGCTAAATATACAATACAGTATTAAGAACACTTGGATCCAAAAGTATTGAGAAACTGAGTTGTGTAAAGGCGACTCTCACATTAGTTGCCAGCCATCTGGAATGACACTACCGTACCGGAGTTATAATTGAGAGCAACATGATATTGAATCACTCAAGATAATAAAAGGTTCAGAAATAGCATGAAATGTATATATCAAAGATATAAAGAGATTTCGTGAAAACATTCCTAAGTATAAGACAAATTCTGTGTACTCTCACTCCTTTCTCAGGAATTTCTACACTTTATTCCCCTCTTCATGCTACATGCGCCATTTGTCATTTGATCGGTAGCCATATACCTGCTTTGGTTTTGTAAATTTGCTGATAGCAACTAGAAGAGTTTTTCTTTTTCTTTTCCTGCAATGGCTAGGATTTTTTTTTCTTTTCCTGAGTTGTATAGAAAATGCAATGTTTTCCTCTTGTGTGAAACTTTTGAGGATTGAGAAAAGGGAAGAATAAATACTTTATACAACCTTTTCCACAATCAAAGGTATTGCAGCTGGGAGACTTCAAAATCAGAGTTTTGATTTTGTGTTACAAAATAAGAGTCTACAGCCAGTCTGCTTTTGATTTAACACATTTTCTCAATGTCTCAGGAAAGCAAAGTGCTATGTGGTTTTCTTTTAACATTTTGCTGGGGTTGAGAATATACACAGCAAAATGTGTACCAATGCAACACTTTCTTTATATTGAGCAACCATTTGCTCCCTCTGTTCTGAGTTGTTCTTCATTCCTTCATACAAAGGCATTGAGCCCTAACGTTCCTAGCCTTTTTTTTTTTTCAGTTCCTGTCAGCAATTTGATCCCAGACAGATAGTTCTTAAAACAGCTCAATTCTCATGGCAGACATTTTTGACTAGTCTAGTTGAACTACTGTTTGGTTTTAAGAAGTCTTCAGGGGGCAGTGAATTGCTTTTGATGGATCTAGATTGTGAGAATTTATCCAAGGCTCTTTGAATTTATATTTGGCTTTAACCATGCTATTCCCAACATTCTTTTTAGTACAATTAACTGAAACCCAAGCCAAGAAAATAGAGCAAAAGAATCTAGCTGGTGGGGCATTTTACTCCTGGCTACTTTCATGTATGATAAGCTTCAATAATATACAAATCATAATGGCCATCTAGCTAAGAAACAACAAAACCCACAAGGAAGAAGCACACCAGCCTACCCCAAGACGAATGCTGAAGACAAAGCGGGTACATAAGCAAATGCGGTGAAGAAAGCTGATGGTGCCAAGCTGTCAAATTACACAGAATCTGGGGTCCCACATGCTGGAAGATAAACAAGGGGCCATCTAACTGAGAAACAACAAAGCCCACATGGAAGAAGCACACCAGCCTGTAAGATGACAAGGCGGCGAAAGGGTCAGGTATCAGGCATCAAAGACAAAATAAATAAATAAATAAATCATAACATTGTGAATGAGGGGGAGTGCAGAGTGGGGACCCAGGGCCCATCGGGGGAAATTGGACATCCCCTTGCAGAAGGGTTGCGGGGAGGTGAGGAGCAAATCAGAATGCAGTGTAGAAACGATGAAATATGCAATTTTCCTCTGATTCTTAAATGCTTCTCCACCCCACTCTCATGATCCCAATTCTATCTTACATATCCGGCTGGACTGGAGGAGGTGCACTGGCACAGATAGGAACTGGAAATACAGTGAACCCAGGACAGATGAACCCCCCAGGACCAGTGGAGAGAGTGGCGATGGCGGGAGGGTGAAGGGAAGGAGAGGGAGAAAGGGTGAACAGAGGATAAGGTCTACATGTGGTCTCCTCCCTGGGGGACGAACAGTGGAGAAGTGGGTGAGGGAGATGTAGGATGGAGTAAGATATGATAAAATAATAATAAATTATCAATTATCGGGGGTTTGGGGGGAGCAGGGAGGGAGAGGGAAAAATGAGCTGAAACCAGGGGCTCAAGTGGAAAGTGGGTGTCGTAAGAATGATGAAGTCAACGTATGTACTAAAGTGCTGGACACAGATGATGTATGTACAGATTGTGATGAGTTGTATGAGCCCCTAGTAAAATGATTATTTAAAAAAATATACAAATCATAATTACCCATATAGTGTGTGCGTGTTTGTACATGTGCATATCTGCTTATAAATTTGGAGGAAAGGGACAAGACACAAATATTTGTAAATTACACTTCATATTTCTGTGCTATGGGGCTTTGATATGATTCCCATTTATACTGCTGTGTCCAAGACAGAGACTGTATCTTGTCTGAATGAATGTATAATATTGTAGGATGTTTTTTAATATGAAGGACTGCTATACGTCTTCCTGAATTTGGTATTATTTGTCAAAGTGTATAGACAGATTTGGCTTTTCAACATTGGTATACCGAATTAGAATTTTGAAATTAATGATAAAACAGTTCTCAGAGCCCTTTGATCTTAAACAATGATTTCCAATTGACCCTTGACCCTCTACACTTGACCTTCACCAAAAGAATGAGACTTGATACCCTTGGCACTCTATGTAATGATTTAATTCTGATATTTTTGTTCCCAAGTAATAATTTTGCTCTTAGAAATGAATGGTTTTTAATCTCACCTAAAGCCTCTCCAAAGGAGCCCTAGTAGATCTGTTGGTTAAGTGTTAGGCTACGAATCACAGGGTCTACAGTTGAAATCCACCAGCTGCTCCATAGGAGAAAGATGAGGCATCTGTGGTCACAGTCTAACACTATGCATTCACGGAGTCTCATTACTATGGTTGTGGTTGTTTTGGTGGATGCTGGAAATACATTTTCCGCATATCTTTTGGACTATTGCTGAATTCGTCTTTCCCTCCAAATGCTTTCCAAATGTCTCTTTCTCTCAGAAAACTTGCTTGATTAACTAATCTGGTTCCTTTATTATCTGCATCCTGGACTCAGGGCTAAGAATTGTATCTTCTGTTTCTCCCTAAGGGTGCATTACTGCTTGACATCAGAAACAGTCAACAACTCAAAGGAACTAAAGTTGAGAGTCAAACAAATCAGGCTGTATGCACATAAGAATTTTGATGAAACTAGGACATACAACTCTGTTCTGAAACTCAGATTCCTCTAGCTACAGGAGCTCACCAGGGCATCAGGGGTGGTGCAAACAGGTTATCAAAATTTCAGGGATAATACAAATAAACAAACAGAAGCAAATCCATTGCTATCAAGTTGAATCCAACTGATGGTAACCCA
The DNA here is from genome assembly GCF_000313985.2 of Echinops telfairi. Taxonomy (NCBI): domain Eukaryota; kingdom Metazoa; phylum Chordata; class Mammalia; order Afrosoricida; family Tenrecidae; genus Echinops; species Echinops telfairi. The sequence goes on along the minus strand of NW_022109980.1, from coordinate 3,428,123 downwards.
TAGGGTTCCCAAACTTTTTTGAGAATGAACTTCTACATCTTTCTTCTGTGGAGCAGGTAATGGGTTCACACTACTCTACCACCAAGGCTCCTCATGTTGGAGAGAGCTTGCAGATAGACACACCTAGAGTCCGAACTGGGAAGAGCAGCGACAGATGATTTGTTCAGCACCTCCTTTCAGACAGGTACCATCCGACATTACATAGAATAGGATGAGACGGATGGGTTCTAGTCTACTGTCACCTGTGTCTAGTGTCACCCGTATCTGCTGGAGGCACCAGAGTTGACCTCAGAACATAGAAAGCGGAAGCATGATTTCCTAAGTTACTGCTACAGGCTGGGACCACGAGCTAAAATATCCACTTCCCTTTGTACAAATATGCAGTGTAGGCAAGACGTTAGGCCTTTTTCAGCACATCCACACATCCACATACCGTACCCTGCTCAACTATCATAATTTATGAGAGCAAATTTTGAGATATTATCTAAAGTCCTTCCCTCCATAACAGCTATCCAGCTATAAGTATGGCAGGGGCACATATAAGGAGGCTTCCAAAAGTTTGTGGGAAAATGTCATTCTCTTCTAATACCACTTGTCCCCAAAATTCTTGAAGCCCACTTGCATTAGGTTGGTAGTTCAATCCCCCCAGCTGCAACTTGGGGGAAAGATGTGGTTATCTGTGCCCATCAAGATCCACAGCCCCAGAAATCCTACATGAGTTTATATGAGTCAGAAAAGGCTTGATGGCAGTGGGCAAGCTTTTTCCCCTGTTTCATATTGCTTCAGAGAAGATTAATACAGTATATCTCAGGATGGGTTATAGGCAATGCATAGTTAGAAGCAATTACGGATTTGATAAATAACCTAAAGTTCTGAATATGAAATTGATGATTTCAGGGATAAATCCCCACCTAATTCACAATAAAGAATTATTTCAGAACAGAAGATGCCCTCATCTTTTTTTTAAAATAGACTTTGAAAAATTACAGCAGAGACAACATGGTTTTGAGAGCCAAACTGTAAATGAGGAAGAGCCATCTTTTTGAGAAAAAGAAAAACAACAACAACAACGGTTTTTTGAGTTTGAAGATTCTAAGAAGATAAGAAAGGGAAGTATGAAGCTTATGTCATTATTGATAGATTAGAAACCAGACAGGTGAAAAGCCAGATGAAGCACCACCCCTGGAAATGAGAGCAGAGCGGAGTGCAGGAAAGATCAGATGTGGATATGGTGCTCGTGGCAACTGCCATGGATTGAATTGTGTCTCCCCCTTAAATGTGTGTCAATTTGGCTGGATCAGGGCATTCAGTGCATTGGCAGTTCTGTAATTATGCAATGTAGCAGTTATATAATGATGTCATTATCACCCATTGATGTGATCTACTGTGATCAGCCAATCAATTGTAAGGGACCTACAGTAGGATGCAATGCCCTTACTCAGGTCACAGTCCCGATCAATGTTAGGGTATTTTCCCTGCGATGTGGCCTGCACCACCTTTTATTTTACAAGAGCTAAAAGGAGAGAGAAGCAAGCAGAGAGGGCGGGGCCTCAGTACTACTGAGAAAGAAGAGCTGTAAGAAGAGTGCATCCCTTGGGCCCAGAATTCCTTGGTTGAGAATTCCCAACACCCAGGGAAAATTTGATGCCAAGACACAAAGAAATCTCCAAGGGATTTGGGGCCCCTAGATGTTGAAAGGAGACAGGTACCTTTCCCCAAGGCCAACACAGGGTCAAAGCCTTCCCCTAGAGCTGGTGTCTTGATTTTTGACTTCTCACTCCCTATACTGAAGTAACAAATTTCTTTTGGCTAGAACCATTCACCTATGGTATTTTCGGTATAGGAGCACTAGATAACTTAGACAGGGACCCCATCTATCGGGAGCAAAACTGCTCCATAGGGTTTTCAGGGCTGTGATGGTTCAAAATCCTATTGCCAGGCCATTCTTTTGAGGTGCCCTGGGTCAGTTTGAATTGCCAATGTTGTGGTCAGTAGTGTGAGTCCTTAACCATTCCTATCAACCCAGAGCAGACACAGTGGCAATTGGTTTGGTTTTGTTTTTTGGTAGAGTGAAATTTCTTTTTCATTTGATAAATCAATATTATTTATTTATTTAATCATTTTATTGGATGCTCTTACAGCTCTTATCACAATCCATACATCCACTGTGTCAAGCACATTTGGACATATGTTGCCCTCAACCTTTGCCAAACATTATTTCTGCTTGTTCCCTTGCTATCAGCTCCTTATTTTTTTCCTCTCTCCCCCACCCTCCTACCCTCATGAATGCTAGATAAATTATAAATTATTATTTTCATATCTTACACTGTCTGCTGTCTCCCTTCACCCATGTTTCTGTTGTTCATCACCCTGGGTAGGGGAGGGGGGTTATATGTCGATCCTTGCACTGGTTCCCCCTTTTGCTC
>NW_022109980.1:3423787-3425478 GCF_000313985.2 Echinops telfairi | reverse complement strand
TGCTATACTGCACCCTGGCTGGCTCATCCCTTCCTTGTGATCCTTCTCTGAAGGGATTCCCAACTGTCTACTGATAGGCCTTGGCTCTCCACTCTGCCCCCCTACCCCTCATTCACATTGATATGATTATTTATTTTGGGTCTTATGATGCCTGAGACGTGATCCTGTTGACACCTCACTATCACACAGGCTGGTGTGCTTCTTCTATGTGGGCTTTGTTGCTTCCCAGCTAGATGGCCGCTTGTTTATTTTCAAGCCTTTAAGACCCCAGATGCTATATCTTTTGATAACCAGGTACCATCAGCTTTCTTCACCATATTTGCTTATGCACCCATTTTGTCTTCAGCGATCGCGTCAGGATGGTGAGCATCACATAATGCCAAGTTATTTGAACAAAGTATTCTTGCATTGAGGGAGTACTTGAGTAGAGGTCCAAAGTCCGTCTGCTACTTTAATACTTAACATATAAATATATGTACATAGATCTATGTCCCTATTGTTACATATTAATATATTTACATATGTACATACCTGTGTTTATACCTCTATAAGTGTCCTTTGCCTCCTAGTTCTCTCTTCTATTTCCTTTTACTTCCCTCGTCCCACTATCATATTTGCCCTTCATTCAGCTTTCAGTAATATCTCTCAGCTACATTGCACTTGATCAAACCCCACCAGGCATTCTATGCCCTTCTCACAATCAATTTTAGATCACTTTTTGTTTGAAATTTCTTAATATGTCTCTTCTATCCATGACTCTGAACACCCATCAAAGGATTGGGTGGGGGTGTGCAAATAGGCTGAATGTAACACTAACAGAACTAACAGAGGGGATTGGTTAGTTTTAGTTGTCACTCACTAGGTAGGAGGAGAGAGAAATGTCAGGATCATTGGAAGAAGAGCACATTTGAGTTCTCTGTCTGACATGCCAGAGGCCAAGACCAGAGGCATCAGAGGCGTGGCAAGGAGACCAGGGGACAGATGAGATGAGCAACACCAAGATTATGAGACTATGAGGCAGAGCCTGGGCTGGCTTCCTGGCAAATGGAGGAAGAGCTCAAGGGACCACATGACAGAAAGGCTGAGGATTAGAGAGAGATTAATAAAACCCCCTTAATTGTGAGTATGGTCTGTGAGTTCTGTGTGGCCATTGCAGCAGATTGTTGAACCCAGCCAAAAAGTAGAGTGTTGTGGGAGGAGCAGTTATTGGCAAAATAGGTAAAGAAGGATGGAGGGTGGAGGCACATTCAACTCCTGCCTCAAAGCCATAGGGAAGCCAGTGAAAGCCAGATATGACTACCTCCACTCCATTTATTGCAGGTTTATCTTGGTGCTGGAGTGACTGATTGGCCATGGTTACTTGCAATCTCAGGGAAGAAAAAGCTGAAAAGTCTCAGAGTGTCCTTTGTACCCTGACCTGGTGGAAGAAGAGAAACAGACTTTTCCAGTGGTTGTAGAACGGTATGGAGAGCAAATTATAAAGGGCAGGACTATCAGTTATCAGGCAGCAAAGAACAAAAAATCATACTGTGTGCTCACCTCCCTGATACGCTCGCTGAAGACAAATGGGTGCATAAGCAAATGTGGCGAAGAAAGCTGATGGTGCCCTGCTATCAAAAGATATAGTGTCTGGGGTCTTAAAGGCTTGAAGGTAAACAAGCAGCCATCTAGCTCAGAAGCAACAAAGCCCA
>NW_022109980.1:3418164-3423204 GCF_000313985.2 Echinops telfairi | reverse complement strand
GGAGGGAGGGGAAAAATTAGGAGTTGATGTCAGGGGCTTAGGTGGAGAGCAAATGTTTTGAGAATGATGAGGGCAATAAATGTACAAATGTGCTTTACATAATTGATGTATGTATGGATTGTGATAAGAGTTGTATGAGCCCCTAATAAAATGATTTTTAAAAAGGCAGGACTGTAGGGGGTCTCATAGGCTGGATTTTCCTGGTTACATCCCAGATGATACTAGTATGGAGGGGAAAGACAGCTTGAGAGCCACATTGGAAGGCACAGCTCAGTGGATGCCAGGAGGTGATCACGCTGATCTGGGGTTAGACAGCTATCCCAAATGCCCCTGGCTCTTGGATATAATCTGTGGTAGAAAATGATATGTCAACTTGAAGATACATAAAAGTTAAGGGGTGGTATCCAACCTGTAAATCAGGTCACAGCCTGATGATGCCTCCTTGTGGGTGTGGCCCACTCATAAAGAGGACCCTGGGAACCTCATTTCCTCTCTCTGCCTTCACCTTTCTACTTGCTGAGCCCTGCCATGAGCTCTGCCATGTTTTCACCCACCTTGGATCCACACCAGCCTGTCATCTTCCTGCATTCTGCTTCACTGCATGCGGCTGTATGAGGATGAAGAGGGATTTATGGACTAGTATTGGACTTTTGGACTTGAGTTGGGCTGGGCTGGGATGCTTTCTTGATATAAAATTACTTCTTGACATAAAACTCTTTTTCATGAGTGTCACTGGATTTATTTCTCTAGTCAACCCAGCCTAACACATCATCCCAATGAGAAAGAGGAAATAAAAAAAAAATCCGAGAAATCCCTAAATTTTGTCTACATTTACCTGGATGTATTTTTTCTAACATGTGGCAAAAATGTGGTGCCATTTACAGCAACATGAAGAAAAAGATGTATTTGAAAATAAAGTTAGCTACCTTTGAATATAGTTTTTTACTATAAAACCAACCTCTAGGAAGACAGTGGTAAGACATAATGGAGGCTGGAAACATCAGAGACTTCTGGAGTTTAAAAAATTGTTTTTTTTTTAGATTAGCTTATTTTTTATTTGTTGGGGGGGGGTTCCTAATAAATCCTAGTGCCAAGTTTCAGCTTTAGTTACTATGATTTAATGAGTATTTGCGGAACCTTTAAAGCAGTGGTTCTCAACCTGTGGGTCGAACGACCCTTTCACAGGGTTCACCTGATTCCTAACAGTATCAAAATTACAGTGATGATGGAACAACGAAAATAACTTTATGATTTGGGGGTCACGACAACACGAGGAACAGTATTAAAGGTTCACGGCATTAGGAAGCTTGAGAACCACGGCCTGGAGAGTGGAGGGCACCCGGGTTTCCTTCATGATCACTGCAGAAAGATGTAGGCCGGGACATCTGATAGGCAACCCTGGATCTTCTCTTTTGCTCACGTGTGTGATTCAATCCATCAGCAAATCCTGTGACTTCCTAGGGGACTCGCTTAGGTATGGCATGTGCCCTTGGCACCAGTGAGCATTTTCTACTAAACCTGTATGGCCCAACATCCTTCCTCAAATGTGGTAGACACAGAGGTGTAGGGAGGGTGGTGGGCAGAGGAGGGCACCTACCCCTAGGCACCAGTCCAAGGGAGTACCAGACTAGATATAGAATAACCTTCTAAGATGCCACAAATGTGAAAGGCACCTGACTGAGAGAGCCAGACAAATGGGAGATAACCATTTCCGCCGCATTCAAAGCCTATCTTGAAATTCGGGGTGGGGAGGATTTAGAGCGTGTCCCTGGAAGCTCCATGGGAAGGGGGTCACACAATATGGAGATTGCCCTGGGCACTATTAAACTTGATAACATCCTTAATTCTGGCTTCACAATAGAGAATAGGAGGCTTCAAGAAGTTCCTGGAAAGGTTCCATTTTTCCCACCAACTTTTTGAAGCCCTGTCTTTTTAAAAAAGCATTTTATTGGGGGCTCGTACAATTCTTATTACAATCCATCCATCCATCCATCCATCCATGTGTCAAGCACATTTGTACATTTGTTGCCATCATCATTCTCAAAACATTTGCTTCTACTTGAGCCCTTAATATCAGCTCCTCATTTCCCCCCTTCCCTCCTGCCTCATGAACCCCTGGTAACTTATACATTATTATTATTTTGTCATATCTTACACTGTCCGATGTCTCCCTTCACCCACTTTTCTGTTGTCCATCCCCCAGGGAGGAGGTTATGTTTAGATCCTTGTAATCATCGGTTCCCCCTTTCTACCCCACCTTCCCTCCACCCTCCAGGTATCGCCACTCTCACCACTGGTCCCGAAGGGTTCATCTGTCTTGGATTCCCTGTGTTTCCAGTTCCTATCTGTACCAATGTACATCCTCTGGTCTAGCCAGATTTGTAAGGTAGAATTGGGATCATGATAGTGGGGGTGGGGGGGAGGAAGCGTTAGGAACTAGAGGAAAGTTGTATGTTGCATCGTTGCTACCCTGCAACCTGACTGGCTCGTCTCCTCCCCACAACCCTTCATTAAGGGGGTTCTAGTTGCCTACAGATGGGCTTTGGGTCTCCACTCTGCACTCACCCTCATTTACAATGATATGATTTTTTGTTCTTTGATGCCTGATACCTGATCCCTTCGACACCTCGTGATCGCACAGGCTGGTGTGCTTCTTCCATGTGGGCTTTGTTGCTTCTGAGCTAGATGGCCGCTTGTTTACCTTCAAGCCTTTAAGACCCCAGACACTATATCTTATTTTTTTGGTAGAACAATTTTTATTCTTGACTGTTTCCCCCCGAGGAAGCAAGAATACAGAAGCTGTCGTCCCCTGTGAAGGGAAAAATCAACAGTCAGATAGTACTTCTGGCAAGCTGTGCAGCTAGAGACATTTTACAGTGTTTGGGCCTTGACTGTGTTGTGATTACCAGGTAATCCTCCTTGTTCAAGGGCCACAAACTCATAATCTGTCTGACTGCTATCATACATCTCCCTTCCCCAAGGAAAGGGAAAGGTGGGTCCACTCTGTGGCTTTGAGCCAGAGAACCAAACATAACATAGGCTGTTTCAACATGCCAGACTTTAAAACAACTTCCACCATGAGGTGGGGGCACCCACTTTGCCAGGAGAAGCTGGGTAGTCTTCTCCTACTTGGTTACTCAGCTGGAGCCCATAGCCAGGGCAGGCCTGGCACAGGCCTGACACCTGCTCCGGGAGGACCTAGTGAGGACCTGCCCTTCCTCTCTGTTTGTTAGCCTTCCTGAGACCCTCTAGCAACAACACACTGTCCTGGCAACTTGTGAGCGGGACTCCTCTTTCATAAGCCCAGAGCCTGAGTTAGAAAGTTAGAAGCAAGTCAAGACAGGAGAGGGAGATTCTCAGTGGTGTAGTGTTATCAGTCCCTCTGGGGGTTACTATGTGGCAGGGACTAGTACCAATGAAAAGGGGCAGCCCCTGGAAACCCAGTGAAAGAAGGGAGCTCCCAATCTTACCCAGCTTTGGCTTACAGTTTCCCACCAGGTGGTCTCCAGGGAGGTTTTAAACATCGTTTGTCTTTCAGACTAGGCTTGAGGCTGCACTTTAGAGGTCCCCTAAGTTGCTCTGTTTGTAACTGAGCCTGGGTGTCCGTGGTCTGGTGAGGACTGGGGACCTCCATGGTGGTGGTGGCGGTGGTGGCGGTGGTGGTGGTGGTGGAGGTGGAGGTGGAGGTGGTGGTGGTGGTGGAGGTGGAGGTGGAGGTGGAGGTGGAAGTGGAGGAGGAGGAGTCCTTTGGCTTGGGGTCACTCACTTGCTGCAGCACTTTGAGGGGCAGCTTCTCTGATTGGGCGATCCATTCTTTCATTCCATCTAAGACTATGGCGATGAGACTGACCACGCCGCAGTAGTGGTTCCTGGCCTCGTCACAGCTGAGGCGGTTCACCACGTCGTGAGGATACCCGGCTCTCAGGCTGCTTAGGTCGTTGGTTTGGCTAAGAAGGGTCTTACATTTCTTTAGGAGGCTGTTGATGACTGGGGTGCCAGGGCGCAGGGCTTCAAAGCACTGGCAGAGCTTCCTCAGCTCGGTACAGATGTCCAGGAACATGAGCAGAATCCGCCGGTGCGTGGAGTTGTTGCAGTAGTGCTCCACGTACATCTGCACCTGCCCGATGGTGTTGATGCGCCGGATCCTGGTGCGGGCGTTCTCCCTGCAGTGCTCCAGCGCGGCGATGAAGGTGAACTGCTGCTGCCGGAAGAGCTTGTACTTCTGCTCGATGATGCGGAGGGATTCCTTCTGCTCATTCATTGTCTTCCTCACGTGGTGGTGGTGGTGGTGGTGGGGCACTGATGAGAGGGCAGCAACCTCTGTTCCCTAAGCCCCAGTTCCGGATTCCAGAGCGCCCCTCTGGACCCCCACCACGCTTGAATCTTTCTAGCCCTACCGCAGCCTGCGCCTCCCAGTGCGTCCTGAAGCCTCAGTGACTCCTCCGGTGTTGGCTGTTGGCGGCCCCAGAGGGGCGGAGAGGTTCGTCCGTCCCAGGGCTTGGGAGGTGGGGACTGGGTGGAGTAGGCTGGGGAACGCCAGGAAGAGAGGGTGGGGCCACGTCCTCGATTGTTACTGCAGGTGCCATGGCAACCGGATCACGTAGCTCCCCTGCCCCACCCTTGAGAGCCCATTGTGAGGTCAGCTGGGGCTGGGCTGCTGAAGGTTCCCTTTAGGCTCCGGTTTTCTGCCGGAGCCCTGGCCCTCCACCTGCCCCTTTAAAAGGCCCCCCCTTTCCCAATACCCTCCCCCACATCTAATCCAGCGTCTTCGGGGTTACAGACCAACAAACAGCGCAAAGGCCCTGGCCAGGGCTTGTGGTGGAATCGGAAGCAGGATTCCCCTCCCACCCTGTTGGTGGGGCCCAGAAGTACTGACTTGCCTCTCGGAGGAGTCACGGAGTCTCTGACGCTTTATCTTTTGATACTCGGGCACCATTAGTTTTCTTCACCACATTTGCTTATGCACACATTTGTCTAGAGTGATCATATAGTGATCATATACACACTGATAAAATTTTTTGTTCTTTGATGTCTGATACC
>NW_022109980.1:3389007-3417199 GCF_000313985.2 Echinops telfairi | reverse complement strand
AGCTCCCTGCTCTGTCCCCACCCCCCACCTCCCACCCCCCACCCCGTTGCTTTGCCGTGAAACCCTGTCTTATGAACAAAATCTGACCACTTAGAAAATGAAAGCAATCCAAACCAAGCCCCTTTGGTTTCATTGTAATCTGACCGTCTCTGCTTCCCTTTTCTTCCATTCACTCCATTCTCCACTCAGAAGTAGAGTGCTCTTTCTAAAATGGAAATGAGATCACGTCACTTCTCTGTTTGAAACTTTCCACTGGCTTCCCATTACAACCAAAATACAACCCAAATTTCCTTGAGATCAAAACCCTACAATTGCTCCCTCCTCATTCCCTGAGCTTCAGCTATACTGGTCTTTCTATGTTGTAAATATGCTAGAATGTTTCCTGTTTCAGGGCTCGTCATTCCTTTTGTTTGGAATACTCTTCCACAGCATCTTCATATGGCTGCTTATTCTTATTAAATCCCCCCAAATCCTAACTCACTGCTGTTGAGTCAATTCTGACTCATAGCAACTCAAGGGACAGAGAAGAACTACTCGGGGATTGCTTTCTAAGGCTATCAGTCTTTACGGGAGCAGAAAGCTTCATCTTTCTCCCAAGGAGCAGATGGTGTTTCCAAGCTGCTGACCTTGTGGTTAGCAGCCCTCAACTCATAACCCACTAAGCCACCAGGGCTCCTTTCTCCAAGCAATGAAAAGATCTCTCCCCTAAAGACGCTTTCCTGCAGGTACCATCCAACCTGCAGCTCCCAGTTAAAACAGCCCTCTTTAACTGTATTCAAACCAAACTCACTGCCACCTAGTCGATGTGGATATGGACTCAGAGTGACCCAATTGGAGAAGGTAGAACTTCCCCAGTGAGTTGCCAAGACTGTAAGTCTTTACAGGAGTAGAACGCCCTGTCTTGCTTTCTCCCGAGGAGCTGCTGGTGGTTTCAAACTGCTGACCTTCCAGTTAGCAGCCCAATGCGTAACCACTACACCACCAGGGCTCCTTCTCTAACTGTAAGTCATTCTAATAATACTCTACTGCACTTATTGGTATGTGAACTCATTGCAGTATATGTTTATTGTTTGTCTTCTTCCACCAGGAGGCAAGCTCTCTGAAGTTAGGGTTTTTTGTTGTTTCCCTTACTGCATCCCCAGTGCTTAAATTGGTATAGTAAACACTCAATATGTCTTCATTTGTTGGTTCAAAATGTAGGTTTTCAAGACAAATTCTGACCAGAAGATATCACCTTGTAGCTTTTTTAAATAGCGACCCCAAAGCTCCTATCAGCATTTGGTTTCTGTGAGTTGCCATTTCTTTTTAAATGTGGAGTGAAACCCAAAATATTCTAGTTTAGTGAGTGTTCTTGTTAGTTGAGCTAGCTTTGGTCAATTGAAATTTTACTTAATCGACCCTTATGGTCAAATTCTTAGATGAAGAAGAATTGTAAATAATTAACTTGCATAGGCCTGCCAGGTGAATGCCTGGAAAATCTAATTGAACAGATGTGCCCCTCTCCTTTAACAGGGAGGTTATTTGATTATTTGACTTTTTCAAATAAGAGAAGAAAGTGAGATGCTGAGATGAGTTCCCCCAGGGAAGAGACTTTCTGAGTTTTCATAAAGATTTGGGAGTCGTATGTGATGTTAATTATGCCTGGTGTTATCTGAGGGGGTTGGCAGTCTCAAAGAGAATGAAAATTCACCCTCCTTAGGCTTTCCCAACTGTGAAATGCTCTCATAAGCAAATAGGTTTCCTGGGAGCACTGAGAGAGAATAATAACATCCATATGGTGGGTTACTTTAGCAAATGGCCTGCATACCACCTTGGAAGGACTTGAAGCTCTTAGGGGGTCTTCAAGGGCAGTTCTAAATTGTGCATGTTGATGGGATTCAATCTGCCGCTCACGAAGGAATAGCTAAGGATGGACTGACTAGGAAATGAGGCCAGTACTTGTTGCTGTGGCTAGTTGCCCTCAACTGGATTCTGGCTAGGGCCCCTCTAGATGTGTGGAGCAGACAGACTCTATCAAGTTGTCAGAGTTGTCACCTTTCTATAGCAGATAGCCAAGTCTGTCTTCTGAGATGCCTGTGGCTGGTTTTGAACCTTTTGCACCACCCGGAGACCCGGTATTTCATACTTAGGGCTAGATGGGGATGAAAACAAATAAGCTTTCTCTCATACCTCAAGACAGAACCAACCCCCCCCCCCACCTGTCTTCCACTTAGAAAGTAGAGATTATTTTATTTTTGAAAAGTACTCCTCACATTTGTACAAAGCCTTGTGTCAACAGTGTCTGTGTTTTAATTGCATTGTTTCCGGCCCCATTTTCTAAAGTCTCTTGGGATCTGTGAAGCACTTTATACCTTTAAAGAGCTTTCCATGATATTATTCTCTCACTAAATCATAAGGAATGTAGAGCATGGGATGTTTTCAATTGATCGACGAGGAAGCTAAGACTAAACACTTCTCACTCAAAGGAAATCAAAGAAGTCATCAACGGCTGTGGAACTAGAAATTGTTTCCATCTTCAGTCTTCTTCTGTACAGCTTGATCAACGCCATGGCATGACCCTTGGCATATCAGAAGTGACAAGAACCCATGCAATACTACTACTACTACTACTACTACTAATGATAAAAGCTTTGTTTTAGTTATGGTATTCACTCTAGTTTGGGGGATGTCTTCCTTTTCTTTGCCTTCTTATTTTGGATCTCTTTGAAGTTATCAGGGAATGGGGAAAGTGCATTTAAAAGTGGATATAGGTTTTTAAAAACTTGTGAGTGACCATCTAAGGTACAGTGATTCCTCCCTGTTCAGAGGGAAGAAGAGAGATGAAGACCAAATACACTTGGACACCATTAGTCCAGTGGACTAATAGACCACCTCAAATATCAGTCTCCATGACCCTGCAACCACAACTAGATGGCGCCTGGCTACCACGACCACCTGCTCTGAAAAGGATCACATTAGAAGGTCCTGGACAGAGTGGGAGAAAACTGTGGAATAAATCCTAAAATCAATAAAGAGACCAGATTTGCTGGTATGATAGAGACTGATGAACCCTGAGACAATGGGCCTTTAGGTTTGTAACCAAACTCACCCCCTCTGGCTCAATCTTCAGCTAAACAATGGACAGGTCCATAAGGGGAACACCACCACTAAGGAGATATACACATCTTAGAAGAATCTACCATTTGCAACCAAAAAGGGCAGAATTTACTCAAGGAAAAAGTTCAGAAGGGTTTGGAAAGGAGGAGGAATGGAAACAGGAAACATAGGGAAGTAGTGGGATGAGTTATGTCGCAATGTGTATAGATTTTCTTGAGCCCTGACGGGAAAGTGGTTAGTGCATGGCTGCTAACTGAAAGACTGATTGTTCAAACCCACCGGGTGTTCCTAGGGAAAAAGATGCAGTGATATGCTACCATAAAGATTAAAAAACAAAACCCAAAACTCACTGCCATCAAGTTGATGCCGACTAATAAAGATTACTGCCTTGGAAACCCTATAGAGTAGTTCTTCTTTGCCCTACATAGGGTCACTATGTGTTTCAAGTCAACTGGCAGTGGGTGAAAGTTTCTTTTGCCAATTGACTCCTTAAGGGGAAAAAAATGAAGATCAACCAGGAGATGAGCAAGATGTGCCTGAACATGTGCTTCCCTGGAAGCAGGATTACCCTTGTTTCTGTGCATGCACACAGTAGAAAGAAGAGGACTCAAGGTGGACTCAGAGCCCGAGGTCTTAGTTCTAACTCTTCTTCCCTGAGCTGAGAGATGGTCAGTGAGTCATGATCTCAGTCTACTGTATGAAACATGGATAATAATTACAGGTCCTGTCTGCTTGGTGATCTATTGTGTGGATGGAATATCTTAAATATGTGAATGTGTGTTGCAAATGGATAGTCCACTAGATTGTAAACTCCCAGAGGATAGACGCTATTTTTCTTTTATTTACCAAGTTACTCAACTTCCCAAAGAACCCTGATGATGTAGTGGGTTACATGATGGCCCACTAACTCCAAGGTCAGCAGTGCAAGCCCATCAGCTGCATAGGAAAAAGAGGGGGCTTTCTGCTCCCTTAAGGATTTGTAGCCTCAGAGACCCACAAGGGCAGCTCTACCCTGTCTAATAGGGTTGCTATGAGTTGGAATCAACTGGGTAGCAGTGGCTTTGGTGATTTTGGTTGGCTCTGCCCTTCTTGACATGGCTTGGGAGAATCCTTAAGCCCTGCTGCTATTCACCATGGACATTCTCCATGCGAGGAAGTAGCTTCAAAGAAATAAATGCCTTTAGCTGTTCTGGAGGGATAACCACTTAGTTCTGTGAGATGCCTATATTTTAAGGCAGTCCATTGCAAATAGCTTCCACATATGGTGAAAAAAACCCACATCTGCCTGGGCATTTTCATGTAGCTTGGTAAAAGGCAGATAGGAACTGAATTTTGATACAAAAATGTGTAATCTCCACTACCTAGCATGGATTTGAGTGCCTGGAGCATGTAAAAAGATATCGAATGAGGGACAGATAAATATTAGAATATTTAAAAAATATGATTTGCTTGTCTTCATTGTTACACTTTCTCCTTTCTCTAGGAGATAGTTATTTAGCTATATTTTCAGGTGCGTGCAGAGCTGTCAGGCCAACCTCTCTTCCTTTGGAGCTTGTCTTTCCCGCTCTGCCTGAGATCTGTCTGCAAGGAAGACCACAGAATCACAGGGTCCTGCCTGGTTGTTAAGGGCTGTCTAGAGGCCTAATTGGCCAAGCCTCAGCATCTCTGTCTTGTGGCTGCCCCTCCGTTGCCACTCAACCTCTGGGGTACTATGTTTTTTTTTCTGTATAGTGGGTTATATGACATAGGAAAGTACTGTATATACTCGAGTATAAGCCGACCCGAATATCAGCCGAGGCACCTAATTTTACCAGAAAAAAATGTGCAGAAAAATTAGGCTTATACACGAGTATATATGCTAAGCCATATATGTGTTTTTTGGAATGTAGCCCCAATAACCATGTCACACGTGACAAGCTGTTTTTCTTTTAGTTGCCAAATGCTATGTATACCAAAGAAGACACCCTGCTGATGCAATGGTTAAGGGATTGGCTGCTAACTGAAAGGTCAGTGCTTTGAACCTAACCAGTGACCTTGTGGGAAAAGACCTGGATATCTGCTATGGTAAAGACAACAGTCTAGAAAACCCTATGGGACAATTCTATTCAGGCCCCTGGCTTGCAAGGAGTTGGAATTGATCCAACGGCACACAACAACGATGAACAGCAGATTTTTCTGACTGACCAACCCTCTGGCTGGGGCTGTACTGCGATCACTAGTGGACGGTCTGGTTGTGCTCTCGAATAGTTGGTCACATTCTACATGTGTCCAAACTAGTTACACTGGGTTGCCTTTATGACTTCAAATTCCTCATAGTGCTTGGGGAGATAGTTTAAGGTTTCAGGCAGATCAGTTGTGTATGTTATTCAGTTGTAGTAAGGCTGAAAGGCGAATGGTTACTTTTCTTGATCATGCCAAAACATCCACATAGGACTATTTGTGGGGAAATTTTCCTCTCTTCCCCATAGACTTCAACAACCCTACGATACAGATCCCATAACATATTAAAGAAACACAGACTCCCCCTGGAAATGTGTTTGTGTGCGCATCATTCTGAATGAATCTGAATACTATCAGCGGGGCGCTACTTCCTAAATCAGCATGGGGTAGGCCCTTCCTTTTGTTGCTTAGGTTTTCCATTAAAAAACTTAACCACTGAAAGTGACCAGTCAAACAAAACAAAACAAAAAACCCCAAACCAAAAAACCCTTGTGCTGAAACAAAGCAGCGTGAGTAATCCAGTTGTACTTCCATGGGGCTTTAAATGTCTGCCCTTGGAAGACACGACAGTACCTTTAGGACCTCCTGATAAAATCCAAGTCTCCTGTCCTGCCCAAGGCACTAGAATAAGCCACCACACTCCTCAGGTCACTCTTTGAACATGTCCTTTCTTACCCAAACCCAACCCAACCCATTGTTGCGAAGTCTGACTCACGCTAACCCCATGTGTTACAGAGGCGAACATAGGATTTCCTAGGCTGTGAGCTTTACGGAAGTAGATGACCAGGTCTTTCTTCCATGGACCTTTCTGCTGAGTGGTTTTGAGCTACCAACTAGTCAAGGGCAAACCATTTGTGCCACCCATGGGCCTTTGATTCTCTTAAGGGGGTTACAATGAGTAGTTCATGTTTCATTTACAAGACCTCTGCCTTTGTCTTGAGTGGGGGTAGGACCAACCGTGGCTGGTGTTGGGAGACAACGAGTCTGTTCGACCCCCCACCAGGACCCCCTTCACAACAGAGCAGAATACCGCCCGCTCCTTTGCCATCTTCATAACAGTGATGTTTGAGCCCATTGTCGAAGCCACTGTGTTGATGAGGATCTTTGCTGAAGGTCTTCCTTATTTTTGCTGCCCCTCTGGGAGAAAAATTAAGTATTCTAGTTGTCTTCTAATATTTCTAAGGGTCTGAAGACGGGAAATTTTTGAATTGCTTTCTCTCACACGGCTACTTTTTAAGATGAATCTATATATCCGGTTACATTCCCAAACCTAGTACAGTATGATTGTGTCAGGGCAGCTTTCCGAATCATAATGCATTTCTTGGGAGAATGACAATAAAGTTGTCGACTTATTTTTCAACCTGGGTGCTGCCTCCTCTGGTTCCTACACTTAATGTTAGAGCTACTGTCTAAGGAAGTCAGTTTTAGCGTCAAGTGCATTGATGGTAATATTGCAGATGTCTGTTCCAGCTGCATGCATTTTGCTTAGTCCCTCCCTGTCTTTCCTGATGGAACAGGTCCCACTGCCAGCAACTTTATTTGATTCTAAGATGACAGCTAAGGATGGCTCTGGAAATGAAAAAAAGAAGCATTTTAAAATACTGTCATTTTAATGGCAGCTTTACCCAGGACAAGTAAAAATGTCTGCAGGGCAATTAGAAAGAAGTTTGATTTTATTTATTTTTCTTTCTGAGTGGGAGAGCTAGAGGGCTGGCCCCAGGCTGTTTTACGGGGGTAGTATTGGGTCCCTGTGGTTTTAGTATGAAGTCGGATTGGGAAGAAATGAACGAGTAATTTGTTTGTAAATGTTGTGAGTAATCATTTCACATTCTAATGTTTGGAGGTTCCTAATTATTTTGCATACGGAAGAGTTAAAAGAAACAAAACCAAAAACCAAAGCCACTGGCACGGATTCCATTCCTTCTCATGGTGACCCGATATGACAGAGGAAACTGCCTCATAGAGTTGGCAAGGTCTGGGGGTGCTGTCCGGTAAGCGTGGCACGGAAAGCCACGGGTCGGCGGTGAGCAGCCCCTCACTGCACAGGTCAAAGAGGAGGCTGTGTGCTCCTGTCAAGAGTTACAGCCTCAGAAACCCTCACCTTGCTATGAATCAGAATCAATTTGCTGGCAGTGGGCTGGGTTTGGTTGAATCGTTACAGAAGCCACATTTTTTAAACTGCCAACCTTTGGGTTAGTGGCTGAGTGCTTAACCAATATGCCAGTAGGCCTCCTTTGAATAAACGATCTATGGAAACAAAATAAAACCCCAAACCCTGGATCCATAAAGTGGATGCCAATGCACTGAAACCCTCTCAGATCAATTCGAGCCCCACTGCAGTAGTTCCATGGCTGCACATTTCACCACTTTTCCCTCCCTCCAGCTGCTGGTAGGGTTTGATCAATGACCTTTTGGTTTCTGACCGAGCATTTAACCACTGAGTGCCCAGGGCTCTTCTGGATTACTGTTCTTACAAAGGGTTTGAGGCTTTAGAATCACTGAGTGCTGAAGTGTGTGTGTGTGGGGGTGTGTGTGTGTGTGTGTGGGGGGGGGTGTCAGAGGGTTGTGGCAGCCAAGCCCCTGAGTGAGAGACACTGTGATCCTGCTGGCGGCCTTTCTTCCCTGTGAGGTTAGAGGAGAACACAGGAAGGGCACATTGCCTGGAGAGAATCGATTGCTCTCCTCTCCCCTCATCAATTTACATCACATTTTCTATGCAAACAGGCTAAAAGTTAATTTTCCATACTTCTCAATTCCACTGTTAGATCATCAACCTTTTTGTGCTGCCCTGAAGAACCATCCCCCAGAGACCTGCATGTTGTCATCGGCAGCCCATTGAAGAATAAGAAAAGTGTCACTCCGGAATTAGAAAATGATTTGTACTTCCTTACACCTAGAAATATCCGCTCCTCCCTTCATCAGATTTTCAAAACAGCCCTATCTCCATACGAATGACTCAGTAGTTGCACAGGTCACTAGGAATTGGTGAGCATTAGAAACAGCAAACAAATGTGAATGTAACAATAGTTTTGCTCAGAATTGAATATTGGATTCAAATCCGCTCAGGTAATAGGATGTTCCTTGATGAAACCATCACTGAATGGATATGGATTAGGAGATGCTTTCCTGGTATTTGAGAAAGACACAGAATGAGTGGAGGAGGGGCCATGGGCGTGAGAGCAATGACTCTTTGATCTCACTCTCAGCTTTTGTGCTAAGAAGTCTTCCCAGAAAGCCTCTTTTTGCCTGCAATATAGATAAATGGCCTTTGAAAGCATAATGGGAATTGATGCCATCTATTGATTACCATTTAAAGCACACCTTCCTAATCTTTAATAGTTGTTGAAGGAAAAAAATGTTTTCCAGTAGAATAAGCATCTTTTACCAGAGGATCCAAGCCCAGAGTCTTGATATCCTAAGGTGGTCAAGTCACTTTACATAGCAACTGGACTATTGCTCCAGACCAACTTGACTATTTGCTGCCAACCTTGTTGAAGGGTGATCCCCAACCAGATTTCCAGGGAGCTGTGTTGACCACTCAGCAAGAGGACATCCCTGGCCACTTGTCCTGGCATCTGTGACTGCCATCCGCATTTCATGTGGGCAGGGCATGGACCCAGATCAGCGTCTCACTTAGGAGTGAAGGTCAAAGTCAGAATAGTCCCCAAGGGGCCTCATGTCAATTTGCTGCTTTCAATCTTAGGCTCCCTCCTTTAGGTGTGGGTTTTGATCGACTCCATCAATAGGTGAGATATGGATTTCTTGAGCCAATGAGAATGCTTGTAAAAGGTCCCAGAACTAATACTTTCTCCTTCAGGGAGTGAAAATAGTTCTTAGTTAATTGCTATAATTTCAAGCAACAGACTCCTCCTGGCTTCCCATGAAGTAATTAGATAAACCTCATGATAATCCATGTAGGAACACATTTCTTACTGCTTCACTAAAACAAGTCGGCTTAGTACCAGCATCTGTTTACTCTGGACTTTTGAAAAGAAGTCAGTAATTATACCTGTCATCCAATAAGATGATTATCGGTTGGAGTGAATGATTAAACTTTCCCTCTCTTCCTACTGCCCATGTAGCTTCTGGGTCATAGACCCAGTTGGTCCCAGGGATTAGGGTGGGACGCAGCAGCAATCTATATAATTAGTCCACATGCTCATATAAACAGACACATTCTCCTCATTGGGGCAACTGACAAACACTTGTGTTCCTCACAGCCTGACTGATATCCTTGCGTAGAGTTCAGTTGCCCTGGAAGCAAGATCTTGACGGCATATGTACCCATGTCTTGTACATCCTCTTATCCTTCTAGCACTTCCTGTTGCAAATGCCTTTTATCTTACCACTCGCCAGAGTTTACATAGCTTTACTGCCTTTTGTCAGTGAACAATTTCATGTTTGCCCACTAAGGCCTGACCTCAGAAGGGAAAAAAACCCAATAAGCTATTGAAGACATTAAAACAGTCATCAGCTGCTGTGAAGAGTAAATGATCAGCACATACATGAAGAGTCAAAACAATTGTAGTACATTGCAGTAGGAAATCAATGTCTCCACTTGGAGATGTGATTGTTTAGTCCTAGTCAGGTTCAGTCCGTCACCTCCCTTCTGTGAATTGCTGAGACAGAAAGTCAATGCTTTTCGCACAGAAAGGAGAGGGAGTAGATACATGTTAGTTCATTCTCCTTGTATTCAAGGAAGGGGATGGCGGCCCACAGAAGTTCAATGGACAAACAATCACTTTGTGGTAGAGTTGGGAACTCTCAGACCTGAGAGTTCAAATCAGTGCTTTCAACAAAGGACTGGGTAGGACATGCTCACTAACTAAGGGGTGTCATTGTCAGATGGTGCTAGCATTCCCTATCCATCCCCGTCAACCTTTTAAAGCGCTGCAAATTTGCGTTGCTAAGAAGATGATAAAGACCAGCAGGCCAAATGAGCTGCAAAGCACTTACTCTGAAAAATTCTTTTGTTGAACCAGAGTCCAGGGTCCCATATGCAATTTCAGTCTGCTTAGCTAAGTCTTCAGCACTTTCTATGGGAGAAACCATCCTCTCCACAGTCAGGAAAGCCGCGAGATTGGCGGTATAGGAAGAAATGATGATCAGGGTGAAGAACCACCAAACCCCTCCGACAATGCGCCCGGAGAGAGATCTACAAAACAAAAGAGAGAGAAATCCAGACCCAGAGGGGCCCGATTTTAGGTTAAGAAATCCTTGTCTTTATTTCTGGAAGAGGAGTGGTTTCTGGACAGCAGATGAAGGAGATGTAGAACAGTAGATGAGGTGAAGACATTGAAACATCCAACAAAAGTCACATGTTCACAACCACACTCCACGTGAAGGGTGGCAGATGATGAACTGTATGGGTTTCGAAGCAGGATTTTCATTTTGAATTTCAGAGAAGAATGTGTCTTCTTCTTCTTCTTTTTCTTTTTTTTTTTTTTTTACTAATCCTTGCCTTTACATAATCCTTGTACAGATGGCAAGGGTTTTGAAACTATTTGCCACTCCTGTGGAAAACTGCTCTGTTTCCTTTAAGGCTGTCATTCTCAACCTTGGCTGCATGCTGGAATCACCGGGGATCTTAAACACACAAACAACCCAGTTCCCACGCCTATCCAAGACCACTTGAATTAGCACCTCGGTGGTGGGACCCAGGTAATTCTCATTTGATGTAAGGTCATGATGCAAGGGAGAACTCGAGTTCTAACCCTTTCCACATTTGAAGAGAAGCAGGCAGGTGCTGGGGAAGATCACCAGGGACTCGGGGTTTCCCCATTTTCATAAAGACATCACCATTCTATGCGATCGGTCACCCATGAGGCCAGGAGCGAGAAGAAAATATTTATTATCAGCTTTATATAAATGGCTAGTGGCCCTCACGAGTCAAGGTTTGGGGATCAAAACTCTCCCTTTGACAAAGCCTAGGTTTGCCAAAGGGATGTAAGGTTAGCCTCAGATGAAGTAGGAAACTACTTAGATCAGTGATTCTCAACCTTCCTAATGCCGTGCCTCTTTAATACAGTTCCTCATGTTGGGTACCCCCAACCACAAAATTCTTTTCGTTGCTAGTTCATAACTGTCATTTTGC
Organism: Echinops telfairi; assembly: GCF_000313985.2. Taxonomy (NCBI): domain Eukaryota; kingdom Metazoa; phylum Chordata; class Mammalia; order Afrosoricida; family Tenrecidae; genus Echinops; species Echinops telfairi. Next base: position 3,405,789 of record NW_022109980.1, on the reverse strand, counting down.
TACTGTTATGAATCGGGCAACCCCTGTGAAAGGGTCGTTCAACTCCCAAAGGGCTCACGACCCACAGGTTGAGAACCGCTGTCTTAGAGAATAGAATTTGACATAACTAAAAGGATTGTTTCCTTCAGCTTCAATAAGAAGAAAAACACCACCAACAACCATCAGGGAGAAAAACCAAGGCCAGCCCAGCCCAACCCAATCCAGCCCAACCAAAAAATCCTCACTAGCCTGCCACTGGAGTTCTTCCTCTTGGAACCCTCCTCTGTGTTGTCTTCGGGACACTTGGGGCAACTGTAAGACATCCCTTGAACAGCACCTGCCCAGACCATACTTGTCGCCACAGAACCAATTCCCACGCACAGCAACGTTCTAGGCAGAGTAGGACTGTGCTCGAGGCTGTCAATCTTTATGGAAGCAGATTGCTTAATCATTCTCCTTTAGAGCAGCCGGTGAGTTTGAACCACCAACCTTTTACTTAGCAGCCCAATGCTTAACTCATAGCCCCACCAGGGCTCATTCAATAGCACCTATTACCACGTTCCTCCAGATTAGTTTGATCAGTGGAGAATAAGGCAGCGGATGGTTCCATTTTAACCAAGGGGACAGTTTTTCCTTAAATGTTAGAGCATTGGTATTTCCTATGGTGTTTGTTACAATGCAGATTCCGAACATCTGAGTGCCCAGGGAGTCTGCCCTTGTTAAGCATCACAGGTGATTTGGCTGCAAGTGCTCTGCAGACCGAGTTTGGATAACTGTTCTTCTAGATAAGTGATTCTCGACCCTGCCTGTCGATCAGCATCTTTTGAGGAGCTTGAAAGAAAGCACAAAAATCAAAACGAAACGCAAAAATTTGGTCCATGCCCACTCCAGACCAATTGCTCAGGATCCCTCGGAGTTGGGCCTGCCTACACATGAGCATTTTCAGAACATTTTGGAGATGCAGCCACGGCCGTCGACCTGATGAGTGCTACTTAGTGAGAAGGACCATGGGACAGCTGAGGGTATGCAGTGTTGGCTGATGGCTGGACGGAAGAAACTCCTTCACAGTTTTGATAAAGGTTGGCTATGTCTGCAGAGATACAAACCTGCTCCTTGAGTCTTAAACTATGACCCTGTCATCCCTAGGAGGGTTCTGCTTTGTGGCAAAGCTTCATCTTGGTGAACCTATGAACTCTCAGACCCAGAAAAGCTCATCTGGAGAGAACACAAACTGTCCTAAAGTCAAGAGCAGATGTAGGAGCCAGGCTAATAGTAATGCCCGTGTCTTGAGAACGCCCCTTGTCAGCCTTGGGAAAATTCAGTTGGTTTACATTCTACATTTGGATCAAATAATTTGGGCAGGTGTTTTGATCACTGGAATTTTTAATTGGCTAACTATAACAGATGCACTTGGTTTTTTAAAATGGCCATTCCCGTTGGTCCCTACGTGCCTAAAATTACCATATTTCTTTGTTTTTGAACATAATCACGTTCAACTTCTCCGATGTGAAAATTTACTTTGCAACTGAGTTTTCTAACTAATAGCTATACTCTCTCAGGATTTCATTTGGGAACATGTCCCCCTTAATCAGAACAGGAGTCAGAAAAGAATGTGTCACACTTCTAAATGCTAAAAGTATACAATATTTTAATTTTTAATTTATGCTTCTCATAGTCTTTCTTCATTGTTGCAATACATGCTTCATTTATTCTGAATTGATCTGATTCTGAAAATGAAATTTAATATCTAAAGGCTTAATGCCCTAAAGTAGCATGACTAGTAACAGAATACTGAAAATGCTAATAATAACAGCCAATAGAAGGGGACTCAGATCTATGTGCCAGACTCTGTTCTAATTGCTCTACACGTATCAACCATTTTTAAACCTCCTTCCTTATAGATTCGCTACTGTTTCACAGATGAAGAAACTGAGGAACAGAGAAGATAAAGAAGACATAAAACTTCCATACTTACACAACAGGAGCAGAATATCCACATTTTTTTTGTAGTGAAAAATACTCATGTTCTGCCTAAGCAAATTCGGAGTGGTGTGTAAATTATAGAAGGCACATTTTTTTTCTACAAATACTGAGAAATATAGTGGCAAGAAAAGCAAGCGTGTTTGGATACTTATTGTTTATTATTGATTGTTCACTAGGAATGGAGCTGTGAGTGTCATCTTTACTGGGGTGACGGAGCTTGACGCAGACCAGAGGGAAAACTGCCTTTGGAGTATTTCCAAAACCCTGGTTTGGTATAATCTTCTGCTGAGAATCTCAACCGTAGTTTATACAGAGCCTACTTGAACTGTAGAGAAAACCACAGTGATTTATGGAAATGACACTTGTGCCATTCTGTCGAGGCTGCTGGACTGTGGCTGTGGCCGTGTGATCTGAAATCAAGCTTGTATCATCTGGTTATTTTGGCCACCTTAATAGCTGACTCAGATGATAATATGGTTGATCCGAATGACTCAGTTGAGATGGACTATTGACATAACTGAAAATAAGCCCCGTTAAATGCAAAATGGTGATTTCCATGGTCTCTTGTCTATATGGCTATTGGCCTGGGCAATTAGATGGTTAGTTTCATGGTACCTTTGTGCATGGAGAATTTGGGTGATTAACCACATAGAAAATGGTATAATAGCATCTACAAGTCTCAGTATAGATGAGCAAAAAAAGAGTTTTTATAGAATCAATGTTGAATGATCACTATTATTCACTCTCCCCTCCAGACAGGTAATAGCTTCAACAAAAGGTTTTGTGGAATTTCCACCACTTTCCCCCATTGTACGGCACGAACTCCTAAATCCTTTCACTGAGAAAAGGTGAAGCGAAACACGCAGGGAAGAAGTGCTACGAGCATTTTTATAATTCCCTTCTCTCATTAGGCAAAGTGTAGCCACTTAAACCCACATTTCAAGGAGAAGCCATATAAAAAGTGATGGATGGGTCAGCCTCATCACATTTTATAAAAGATCTATTAACACAAGACTAGGCTTTAAAGGTGAGTTAAAAAGATCTGTCATTTCCCCAGCCTCTTCTCCCCCATTAATGCAGCTGCAGTCTTCAACATTCTTTTCAAATAGTTTTGTTGCACAAGACAGATTTTGAGGATCATGTCATGAAATGGCTGGGAAATGCTGTGCATTTAGTCTTGATGAAAGTGCATTATAAGGAGCATCGCACACCTTTTGACGAAATGTAAGAGGAAGTGTGAAGTTAATGAAAGTAAATTAGCCATGAGAAAACCACACATATAAAAACATGGCAAAAAATATGTATACCAAGTCATATACAATGCTCTTGTTATCTGTGTTCATAAGAAACAAGCTTCTGAGTTAATCATAAAATATGTTTTATGACCTCTGAAATGTTAATAAAAGTGAGCTATGTGCTGTATCTTTCATCCTGTAAGTAAAATTTGAGACCTGCACTTGACTAGCTTCACAAGATGAAGGGCTTGAATTGCACAAATTCTCTATCATTCCTCCCCTTCCTACGTTCCAAAGAATGCACTGTTTCTACACCACTCCAGACAGTGCTGTGCCGGTGACAGATTTTTAAAAATGTGCAGAATCCATCTTTGGGCTCTTCTAGTCCTCTCAGATGGGAATAAGTAACCGTCCCAAAGACTGAAAACTACGGCTTTCAGCCAGAAAAGTCATAAAGTAGTTGCAATAAACATTTTGCTGTGACATCACTAATTTATTACCACATCCCTCGTGCTTTGAAGTGGATTTGCGGCCCAAGGAAGACACTGCTCATACATCAGCAGGGGAAAGGACAGTGCTGCAAATGGAACCCGAAGCCCTCTTGTCTTTGTTCCCATTCATGTCACACCCGGCATGCTTTTTATTCCTCTGCACGCACTTTCCGTTTTCAAGGAGGGTCTATGTGTGAGGGAACCTGGATGGATCCTCTGCCTCTCCTCCAGGGCACTTGGCACCTTAACAGTAGAGTAAGGCATTTATAAGACTCAGTGCCCAGTAATCTGGTGCAAGTGAATCTGTTCTTTTCATTCTCCGTTAGAAATCCCCCCACCCTCACTGCTTCAATGTGGCTAGGCTTCAGATCTCCCTGCAGCTTCACAGAAAGTCAGCAGGGGGAGTATTTGTCTGGAAGTATTGGACTGGGCTGGTTAATGGTTCTAATCATGTTTTACAAAGGAAACCGACTTCTGATGAACAATAAAGTTGCAGCTCCTTGTCAATATCAGTAAAAGATTGTGGAATAGTACTTGTGCAATCAAAATATTTGCCAGAGGTGTAATCCCTAGCAAAAGCACCATGTGGATGGAAGACGGAACATGGCAGGTTTTCCTTGCTTCTCATCAGAAACCAAACCAACTTGAATCTCAACTGTATTCCTAAAGGATTTTAGAAACTAAGATGTAAGGGCAATATTATCTCTTAACACTGGTGAAAATAGGATAGTTTAATGCAGCCAGCTTAATAACAACAATGGCTTAACATTTATTGAGGCAGGCACTCTTCACATTTTACCCATGAGGAACCAAGACATACCAAGTTCTGGTAAATGTGCCCCAGGTAACACAGCTGCAGACTCTGAATCAACTATAGCGACCACTCGCACCCACATGCTGAACCATTAGAGCCGGCCTGGCTCAGATCAGGCTGCTCCCACTGCATGTCCCCCACCCTCTACTCACAGGAAAAGGGTAGAATTGAATCTCCTCACACCTTATTCTTCCTTTTCCCACCCCAAATTGGTTTCTCCATGGATATGATCTCAGTGTATTACATTGATTATGCTTGCTAAAGTTGATTTGGCCTCCAGCATTGAACAGAACGAAGTAATTCACTCTGAACAACTGGGGTAGTTGAAAATATCAAAGTTAATATTGACACAGACTCTCTCAGCGCCGAGGTTACTATCAATGGCTTTATTGGATGGAAATGGACCGATGCCAGCCGTTTTTTTCAGGATAGCTCCTGGCTGACTGCCCACAGCACTTCATATGCTCGCTATCTAATAGCTCCGGGGGAGACAGAGCTTCAGAAACGAGCTCGGTGACTAGGCTAGGGCTCTTGTGCAGAAGCATGAGGAAGTGCATGGAACAGCTAGCACATCTCTTGGCCAGTTGTGAGAGGTAGTGTTCACTAGCACTTGCAATTTCCACCACCTGCCGTTCATCACGCCATCTCTTTGGGTACTGTGCCTTTTTCTATGCTCTGTCAAAAGCAATATGGAGCGGGAAGAATGGGGATTTGAGAGTAGGAGTTAGGTTTAAGTACTCTCACTGCCATTAGCTATGTGACGGGACACATTAGTGAACGCAAGCATCACCTTCTTCAAGTACCATGCTCACCCCACAGTGGGGGTGTGAGGATTAGAATCCATGTGACAATGCAGGTACAATGCCCAACACAACAGGGAGCCCAGGGAAGGTGGTCGGCCCTCCGCCCCTAGTAAACGGAAGCAGTTGGACTAATTTCTCATTGACATCTCCTCTTGCTCTAATACATGTTAATTCTACTTTAGAATGAGGTCCCTTATAATTCCTGGAATTGCTGTAATTCTGGAAAAAGTCAGAGCGTACAAAGGAAATCCACATCCTGGGCTCTCTGGTGAGCTTGAATTCCAAGTGTGGCCATTCAACAGAAATAAAGTATAATGTGGTGTTTGCAGACAAGGCAACCACAAATCTTAAGAGTACAACTATGCTATTATCAGGAATGTCTAAATTGGCTAACGGAGAAACACCTTCCAATGGTATTTTCTGCTACACAATTGAGCACAAATATATAACCGACAGAGCTCTCAAGACAAGGAGAAACATGTTTCCTACTTACTGGTATATAATACATATGATCAGGAATATAACATCTTATCAAGAGGCTTAAAGATATTCTTTCTTTGGAAAGACACAAAAGACAGTTTGAAGGAGGGATTACCCATGCGGCAGAAAATGTACAGCTCATAAAGGCAATGATTTACTGCTCAAAGCCACAGTCATGGTAATACTTGTTGCTCTAAACCCAAACCCACACTGAACTCTTGACTGGTGAGTTGGTTCTGGCTCAGAGAGAGCCTGGAGGGTAGCGTAGAACTGCCCTGTAGGGTTTCCAAGGCCGCAAACCTTTAGGGAAGCAGATTGTCCCCTAGCACCTGAGCGGTTGGATCGGCTGACCTTTCAGTTTGCAGCCAAGTGCTTCACTACTTCCCCCGCCGGTTTCTTGGAGGGGCTCGAGACCACAGGCGGTGCCGGCTCATTGCTGAGTGGGCTTATGACTAGCAACCTCCCAAAGCTGAACAACATAAAAAGGAAAACCGAAAAGGACCTGGCACACCATAAGGGCAATGTTTGGTAAAACTTTTGTGATATAACATATACGTGTGTACCGAGTTGTGGTGGAAAATTTATTTCTGACTCTGGGCCAGGGTTAACAAAACCAGATCATTACTCTATAGGATCGTACCAGCTGCAGTACAATAAAATCTGTATCTGGGACAAAAGCACTTGACATAGCCGAGTGCCACAGAAGAGCCATACCTTAAATTCTGCTGCAAAATAAAAATGTATAAATCTGCCCAGCTTCTCATTTTAGGCCCCCATCTTTAAGTTATTACTTAATGAAGTGGTATACCTAAATGCCCCCATAAATGCTGAGTACTAGATTGCTCAGAAACTCTAAATTTCATAACATATGTGAACATTAACAACAACTCCCAGATAATAGGGCAAAATGATACATATGCAAAGCCCCCAAAAAGAACAGGGAGATGGAGGAGAGTGGAACAGTGTGGCATAGAACCAACATGCGTCGGTACATCAACCTTGTTCCACACGTGCTACACTAAAAAGCTGCCCAACACTGAAGATGATTCCCCATGAGTTGTGCTCAAAAGCTTTGTATTCAAGTGTTTTGTGTTCCAAGTGGATATGCTCAACATGAAGTATGCTGATCTACATAAAAATCCCTATATGTTTCTATAATTTATTCAGGTCTATTTAAATTAATGTTTGACTTTACCAAGAAAACACCCCTTTTATATCAGAAATTATGTTTTGAAAATATAACGGTGTTACGTCTGCCTATATTTTATGATTCTGAACACACCACCCTTTCTTTTTGGGGTGAGCTAACACTTTCAAGGGGCAGGGGCCAGGGCACTCACATATGGTATTTTTAGCAGCTTTACTAAGATAATTTGTGTGCTATAAAATTCACCAACATAAGCATAAAACTAGATAATTTTAAATAGATTTAGGGTTGTGCAACCATCACCCCAATCTACTTTGTAATATTTTCCTCATCCCCTAATGTTTCCCCAGACCCCTTTATAGTTCATCCCTGTCGGGCTGTGGCTAGGATAAGGTGAGTGGGCATTTGCCTCACACACAAAATTTAAGGGGACAAAAACTAGTAATCCAGAGAAATCATATTCCAATGCAATATTTTAAAAATCAAAATGGACGCAGAAGAGCCATGTTGAACAAAATGCAAAATTTCCAATAAAGACTAAATTCAACCCTTAACTTGGGCTACTCTGTCTGTATAACCTAGTGGTTAGTCATCTATTGGAAAGTAGCTGTGCTCAAACACCTTGAGCCAGCAAAGCTGCCATTTGCTGCTGCTGAATGGAGGTCCGGGTAAGGCAGGGCCTTAGAAGTCCAGGCCATTTCCAAGCCTGCCCTGTGTTTACTTTCCGCAGGGCCTTTTTGGGTCTCCTGTGCACATGTGTCAGGGGTATGGGAACAGTGTGGGTCCTCTCTCGATTGCCTCTGCGCATGCTTCCAGCCTTAGCCAAAGATCTTTTGGCTCCAACCACAACAGCCAACTCAGGTTGGTAGGGCTCACCCATGACTTTCCTCATTTGCCAGGCTTCCAGAAATCTCTTTCACTGCCACATGGCTGAATGTGGGCGCTGCCCATACCCCAAATTAAGAGAACCCGTTTGAGAGCATTGGACTCACCATGCTCCGGCAGAACCTCCATGCTGACCATCTGACTGGCTATGAAAATAAGAGCTTCCCCACGGCAGAATACCATGCAGTCCCATGTTCTTACCTGAAGTCCAGTCGTTTTTCAATCACGGAGCGTCACTTTTCTTGATTTCCAGGGTGCTGAAATGTTGCTTTGTTTTAAAATCGACTTTGTCCAGTTTTAGGGTTGCTTTTGGGGAATAGAATTTTTCCATCACGTCACTAGGCCATAGTTGGAAGTCTTGCTTCATATCCCGTGTTTTCCTCACAAACTCACCACCAAATATTTTCATGGGAATTGACCATTGATGTGGGTTGGTGAGGCCCAGGATGCAGCTCGAAGGTGTTGAATTTCCAATCAATCACCTGCCCATAATCTAAAGCCTCAGAATGCCTTTTTCCTTTGTCAGCAATGATCAATGAAAGTCCAATATTAAAGATTCATTGCTTTGGGAAATGACTTAAGTAAGTTATTCTGGGAAAGTAGAGAGCAGTTCCTTGTGGGACACTACAATGGAGTGTTCTAGGTACTCTGAGGGCAAAACCCAAAAAAGGGGACACCGACAAGGGAAGGTGGGAGGGTTTACAGACGAGCACCATCTTCTTTCAACTTTTGTCTAGATCCAGTCTCTAGACAAAGGAGAAAATGGTTTAGCTCATTTAGCTTGACCTGATGGAAATTGTGTCATATTAAGCTGGTAATATTGGCTTCATCCAGAGCTGAAATGCTTGTTATCATGTCTATCTGTTAAATGGACAAATGTATGATAACACAGATATACGGAAGACATTCAAAACAACATGACTGACACACGCACTTCATGGATCCAAGCAAACGATATGGTCTGATAAGTGTCATCACTGAATGGAATGTTAAATGAAACAAATTTGGGCTTGAGATGGGTGAATCAGATGTACATGGAGGGAGTATGGCCACACATTGCAAAGAGGCATCAGGTACGACATGGAAACAAACCTTGGAGAAATATCACATCCTTGCTGCATAAAGGCACCCAAGGAAAACCAAAGACTGTTAAATATCCCAAATTCATTTGGAGGATCAGGAGGGCTTTGTGGGTCCCGGGGTTCTTCATTGTTGTCTTCCAAGTGCCATTCGTAAGGGCTGAATCTGCTGACTAGGAAAAGAACGACGCTGACTCCAATGTAAGCAAAGACGATGCACATCCAGATCTCATAAGCCAAGGGATCCAGAAAGGAGAATACGCCTGGTTTTGATTTCTGAGGCTTCTTTATCATAATGGAGATGCCCAGGCTCATAAACGGCTTTGAAAAATCTATGACTTCTTCACGGACCAGTGTTATAGTGAGTGGAGCAACAGCTATATCCGCTCTCTGGAAAACAAACAAACAAACAAAAAAACACCAAAAGCCCCATGACTTTCAGAGTCAGCACTTCAGTTATTATTTCACTTAATATGCATCTGGTGGAAAGATGCAGTTTAAAATCACTACAGCCAAGCTATTTGCCAATGAACATAGTAGAATTCACTGGGTTCTACAGTACTTTAACTGGATGATGGTCAAGAAAGGACAGTGGCTGTTTGTCCTCTGAGCCCTATAGGCTTAGGGTTAACTTCTTCCTAAAAATTACTTTTTACAACCATGCAACTCAATTTTTCCTGGTGACATAGCACCATATAATTCTGTTTTCTTAATTTTCATGTTCTTATCTCTTAGTTCCTATAACTTGACTAGAGATTTCTGTGGGCAAGCAGAATCGCCTATCCTAATCCCCACCTACATTTCTGTTTCTGACTTAAAAAAAATTTTATTGGCACACCCATTCCACACATATGTGTTTTCAGCTTTCATTGATATGAAGAAGAGTTGTGCAATCATCACCACACTCCTTTTCAGAACAATTCCCTCTTGTAGGCATTGTTAGCACCCTCATTTGCTCCTGTCATGTCCCTCCAAAAAAACCCTCCAAATTCACTGCCATCGAGTCAATGCTGACTCACAGTGACCCCATATACTACAGGCTAAATCTACCCCTGTGAGTTTCTGAGGCTGTAACTCTTTATGGGTGTAGAAAGCGTTGCCTTTCTCCCCTGAAGCGGCTGGTGGTTTTGAATGGCTGACCTTGTGGTTGGCAGCCCAACACGTGTAACCAGCAAGTATTACTAATTATTAATCCAATTATTGTCTCTATAGATTAGCCCATCCTGAATTCTATATACAGAAAACCCTACAAAGCATATACAGGCAGCAAACGACAGCAACAACAATAAAAGCCAAATTAATAGACAATAGAAAAATCTCAATAGAAAAGAAAGGAGGAAATATTAAAAACTGAAACAACTTTAAAATGAGTCAACAGAGAGATCAAGTGATACGATATTACATTTTCACCTAACTATATCTGCCATATTTGACTTTACCATGCTCTCTGTAGCATAGCAAGGCTATTCACATCCCTCAACTATGGCCAGAGCGGATCCACGGAAGACTTAAGCCATATGTGGACCTGGCAAATAGATTTTGGGCTTCTACTGTCATCCTTAATCTTCAGCAAACTGAGTGTTCACAATTTAAGTCTTGATACAATTCCATCCTTCAGATTTTATTATTTTTTAGGCCACACAGGTTGGTGTGCTTCTTCCATGTGGACTTACTTGAAGCCTCACTTCAATGGCTGCTTATTTTAAGACAAGTCTTTAAGACACCAGAAGCTATTCTTTCTGATAACTGGGCACCATCTCTTTTTTTCAACACATTTTTCTATAGTATCCATATCTGCGCGCGCACACGAACACGCACACACACACACACATCACTACCACAAGGTATAACACAGGGCCCTAGAACTCAGTTAAACACTGATTGTTTACTATCTTGCCTCACTATCATCAAATCGATGTCATCTCCAAGTGGCCTTGTAGGACAAGGTAGAACTGCCCCTGTGAGTTTCCAAGACTGTAATTCTTTATGGGAATAGAAAGCTCCATCTTTATCCCATGGAGTGGTTGGTGGTTTTGAACTGCTGACCTTGTGGATCTCAGTCCAACACGTAACCACTACACCACCATGGTCCTTTTATCTGGCACTATCATTAATTTACTTGTTTTAAAGTTAAAAACTTTTTATTGTGCATCGGGGGAAGTTTATAGAGCAGATCAGTTTTCCATTCAGCAATTCATATACATTTTGTTTCATGTAATTGATTGTTATCCTGACAAGGTAACATCATTTACCCCACTTTCTGTGTTTTCTAGTTCCACGCCCACCCCCTTCTTTCTAATCTTTATGAACTTTGTCCTAGGGTAAATGCTGCCTTTCTGTCTCAAATGGTTTATTATTCTAAGGTGTGTATATCTTCCTAGTGTTATTGTTCCCTTAAATGACTGGCAGAAAATTGATCCATGGGTGGTGAGTCTCATTTCAGATCTGAAGGAGGATTAAGGATCATAGTCTTTTTTTTTTTTTTAAGGTTCATAGTCTTAGTGATTCCACTGGTCTCTATGTAATCAACATGTCTAGTCTTTAAAAAAAATTATTTTGAGCCAGCCTGCCATGCCCATACAGAAAAAACCTGGAAGGATAAAGAGAGAGTGAGGTACTAGGCCCCATACTGGCACACCAAACCCTGAGGATGCTGTCCCTGCACAGAGCTGCTAAGGCACGAGAGGACTGTAGGGCCAACAACAGCTCGAGACCTGATGTCCCCTCACTGGAGCATACTGCAACAGAGGATAATACTGGGGACACATAGCAGGGAGTGAGTCTGATCTGAACACCCCACAGTGCAGTGAACCAAGAAGGGAACATAACAGATCGGCAACAGGAGCAAATCAAAGCCACAACTCCCCTGAGGAGCCCCCTACATAGACTTCAGGCTATGAGGGGCAGCTCCCAGAACCCCTCAGGACTGGTGGGGAGATAGTCATAAAGGTGGACAGACATGGAATTATGCATGCTATTTCAGGGGATTTTTTTTGCTAGATTTTTCTTTCTTTCTTCTTCTTTTTCTCCTCTGCTTTTAAACTCAATCTTTTGTTTAGCCTCTGTTATTGTTGTTTTGCTCACCTATATAAGATAGGCATGGGAAGCAAGCCTGAGGAGAAAGCAATGGGACCGAAGGTTCTGGAGGGACTTTGGAGGAGGAGAAGGCTGGGGAAAAAAGTGGTGGGCAGGGGGAACAACTAGGGAATTAAAAGCAACAGTGAGGAGGATGTAGAGATCCCCGTGGTGCTGGAACAATAGCCATCTAGTTGTGAGGAATTACTAAGAGACAGAAGAAGGGCAAGCATGATGGTGGGGCAGAAGGAAGGTAAAAGGAAACAGAGGAATGATCCAGGAAGCAAAGTTAAGGATATAGGTGTAAACATAGGTGTGCACTTATGTGAATATATTAATTCTTAAAAATAGAGGTATTGGCCTCTGTACATATATTTATATGGCAATACATTGAGAAAGTAGGTGGACTTTGGACTTCTGCTCAAGTACTCCCTTAATACAAGAACGCCTTTTTCTAACAACCTGGCATTCTGTGATGCTCAACCTCCCAACACGATCAATGAAGACAAAATGGGTACAGAAGCAGATGTGGTGAAGAAAGATGATGGTTCCTGGCTATCAAAAGATATAGCATCTGAGGTCTTAAAGACTTGAAGTTACGCAAGTGGCCATCTAGCAGAGAAGCAACAAGCCCACATGGAAGAAGAACACCAGCCTGTATGATCATGAAGTGTTGAATTATTGGCATCCGACCTGACACACGTGATTCTTGTAAACAAAAGCAGATCGTGTTAAGGTAACAATTACTTCGCATTGTTAGTACACATTGTTTAGCCCTTTTGCGACTGTGATCCAAGCGTTTTTGCTAGAATTTTCTTAGTTTTCGTGGCTTTTTGTACTGTTTTTAGATAAAAAAAAAATGTGGGTCTGAAGAAAGAGTTTCTTGAAAAGAGTTATCATGATAAGGAACTGGTTAACAGTGTTATTATGAATATTGTTGATAATTTAGTAAACCCTTTTAGAAAACAAGGCACGGGCACCAGGTAACAGGCACCAGAAGACCCCAAACAAAACCACAAACCCCATATTGTTGAGAACCATGGGGGTCTGAGCAGAGTCCCAAAAACCCATCTGTAGATAGTGGGACATCCCCTCACAGATGGGTTATAAGGAAGGGATGAGTCAACCAGGGTGCAGTGAAGTACCGATGAGACACACAATATTCCTCTGGTTCCTTGAGGCTTCCTCACCCCCCACTATCATGACCCCAATACTCCCTTTCACTGCGGCCTAGACCAGAGCATGTGCACAGGTACAGATAAGAGATAAGAGCTCACGAAATGCAGAATCCAGGAACAGGAATGGGAGTAGCGATACCAGAAGGGTACAGGGAAGGTGGCAACAGGAGGGGAGGAAGGGGGAACTGATCGAGATGATTGACACATAAACACACACTCCCCTTCCAGGGGGATGAACAACAGAAACTGTGGGGGAAGCGAGACAGCGTTTGGTGTAAGATAGGAAAATAATAATTTATAATTTATCAAGGGGTCACGAGGGTGGAGGGTGGGAGGGAGGGACAAAAGAGGAGCTGATACCAAGGGCTCAAATAGAAAGTAAATGTCTAGAAAATAATGATGGTAACCTACGTACAAATATGCTTTTGTACATATTGATGTATGCTTTGGTACATATTGTACATATGTACAAATATGCTTTTGTACATATTGATGTATGCTTTGGTACATATTGTACATATGTACAAATATGCTTTTGTACATATTGATGTATGGATTGGTATATGGGCTATTTTAAGAACTCCAATAAAATGACCTTTTTTAAATGAAAACAATAGAAAGGATCATTTTGTTTTTCTTTCATCAATCATTTTATTGGGGGCTCTTACAGCTCTTCACTGATGAGATTTTAAGACACCAGTGAAGTACTCACCAGAGGAGGATGTCTTTGTGGACCATGTTATTCCAATTGAGACTATGGTATCCCTTGAGACTATGGTCCTGAGCTCCTAGGCCCAAGGACTTATTCTCTTAAGGTGTTTGATTATGCCTAAGACATTCTTATAATTTGCTCCTTGTGTGTTCCACTACATTCAAGGATATATTTGTAGGCAAGGTAAATATCCACGTACAAATATCCTTTGTCAAACCCATATCTACTTGTGGACATGCTCCCGCTCTGCCTCCCACACCTGGTCAGTCTTTGCCTCTAGCCATCTATTCCTAGATCACTGCTCTGTCAGCCCTCTTGGATAATCCAGGGTAATCTTCATTCATATTTTAAAGTCTGTAACATTAGTTAAAAGAGCTCTGAAGGCCTTGTGGGTTAAGCAATTGGGCTGTTAACTGCAAGGTCAGTGATTTAAAATCCACCAGCCATCCTGAGGGCGAAAGATGAAGCTGTGTACTTCCATAATTGCTTTCCAGTCTCGGAAACCCTGCGTGGTGGTTTTACTCTGTCCTATGTAGGGTCGCTATGAGCTGGGACGGACTTAATGGCAGTGGATGGGTGGTGCGGTAGTGAAAGCACTGGCTGGAATGCCAGTGTTTTGAACCTACCAGTCACTCCATGCTTCCAAGAAATACATGTACCGGAACCCCTGAGAAACACTGGAGGCACAATGCGGGAACTATGCCTGATCTGACCCACCACACGGGGGCAAAACAGTAAGGGCGTGCAAGAGAGCAGCAAGGGGAGCAAAGCAATGAAGTCCCTGAAGAATTCCAAAAATAGAATTCCAGGGCAGGGCGTGGCACCGCATCAGACTCGACCCGGAAAACACTCATAAAGATCAGTGAACAGACCTGAAGCTATTTACAGTAGAACCCTGGTACTCGACTGCATCTGCATCTGTACACCATCGCATTTCGACAAGAAATGTTGAGAATATTTTGCACCGGAGCTCGAACAAAACATTGGAATCCGACCTGACACACGTGATTCTTGTAAACAGATGCAGATCGTGTTAAGGTCACAGCATTACTTGGCATTGTTAGTACACGTTGTTTCGAACTTCTGCGGCTGTGTTCCAAGCGTTTTTGCTAGAATTTTCTTAGTTTTTGTGCACACTTTTTGTACTGTTTTTGGATTAAAAAACCGAGTCCAAAGAAAGGGTTTTTTGAAAAGAATCATCATGATAAGGAACTGGTTAACTGTGTTATGAACATTGTTGATAATTTAGTAAACCCTTTTAGAAAACAATTAAGGAAACGCCAAAAGTAGACCACATTATATAGATATTCTTTTAGAGAAAGCCAGTCAGGTCCTAGTGAAAAAAGGCAACGAAGGAGAAACCCTCCTGAAAAGCAGCTACCAGTTGATTTTATGGAAGGGGATTCCCCTTCCAAACAGTGACTCTCTCTCCATCTCTCCTCTCTACCTCCATGTCCACAGATCCAGATCCTCACCAATCTCAAGGTATGGGCCATACCATATCTGTTAAAAACTTTTAAAAGGTTGTGCTTCTTATTTAAATTATATTATTTAACTCTGAACTTATTTTCTTTGAAATTTCTGTGTAATGTTTTCTATAAAAGGGCAAGGTTAGGGTAAACACTTGGTGGTCAAGAATGGATTAATTCATTTTCAGTTAGTTCTGGGAAAAATTGATTCAGAACTTGACTGCATTGCACCTCGATGCTCCTTCTAGAATGGATGGATCAGCATTGAGGTCCGGGCTTCGACTATATAGGCTTTTCTTTTTATTGTTGTTTTTTGTTTTGCTTTTGTGTTTATGATTGTTTTTGCATGTCTATCTAGATATGATAGGCAGGATAAACAATCCGGAGGAGAAAGCAATGGGACTGATGGTTGGAGGGAGGGGGGAAATGGAAGAGGGGGAGGCAGGGGAAAGGAAGGGGGAGCCAACAAATCCAGGGACAAGGGAACAACACATGATCTAAAATTAATGACGAGGAGGGCATAGGATGCCTGGTGGGGCTTGATCAAGTGCAATGTAACCAAGAGGAATTAATGGAAGCCAGATGATGGTCGAACATGATTGTGGGACAAGAGGAAAGTAAAAGGAAATAGAGGAAAGAACTAGAAGGCAATGGACATTTGCAGAGGTATAAATACAGGTACATACATATGTCAATATATTTATATATAATGACAGGAAAATAGATTTATGTACATATATTTATATACGTTAACATTGAGGTGGCAGATGGACATTGGGCATCTAATCAAGTACTCTCTCAATTCAAGAACACTTTGTTCTAATAACCTGGCATTCTGTGATGCTCACCTTTTCCAACACGATCGCTGAAGACAAAGTGGGTTCATAAGCAAATGTGGCGAAGTGTCGAATGTCGATGCATAAGCAAATGTGGCGAAGCTAGTTTCCAGCTATTAAGAGATATATCATCTGGGGTCTTAAAGGCTTGAAGATAAACAAGCGATCATCTAGCTGAGAAGCAAAAAAGTCCACATGGAAGAAGCACACCCGCCTGTGTGATCATGAGGTGTCGATGGGATCAGGTATCAGGCATCAAAGAACCAGAACAAAAAATTATATTGATGTGAATGAGGGGGAGGGGGCAGAATGGAGACCCAGAGCCCATCTTTAGACTATTGGACATCCCTTCACAGAAGGGTCACAAGGAAGAGATTAGCCAGTCAGGGTGCAGTATAGCACTGGTGAAACATAAAACTTTCCTGTAGTTCTTTACTGCTTCCTCCCCCACACTATCATTATTTCAATTCTACCTTACAAATCCGGCTAGACCAGAGGATGGACACTGGTACAGATCAGAGCTGGAAACACAGGGAATCTAGGACAGATGAACCCCTCAGGACCAATAATGAGAGTAGTGATACCAGGAGGGTAAGGGGGAAGGTGGGGGGAGAAA
>NW_022109980.1:3350973-3388199 GCF_000313985.2 Echinops telfairi | reverse complement strand
CACAAAGGCTAGCAGACTAACACACAAAGTACCCAGACTAACACTCAAAGGCTAGCAGAACGACTTGAAAACTTGACTTTATCTGGGCCTAACCACAAAATTAGATGGAGCAAATAAGCGAGTAACCTTAAAAAATGAAAAGACTTAGTGGGCAGTGAGTCTATACTCCCGGAGGAGGTACACTTTTGCAAAGGAGGGTGACAATGGTTGCACAATTTGAAGAAAGGGGTCAATTTCACTGAGTTGTACAACCAGAATCCATTGGATTGGTTTATGTTCTACTGTGTACAGTCTCAATAACAACAAAAAATAGATAATTAAATGAGGAAAATGTTTTAAATCTAACTGGGGTGACGATTGTACAACTCTTCTTGATGTGTTTAAACTACTGAATTGTGTGCTATGTAAATTACATGCCAAGGACACCATAGGAAAAAAGTATTTATTAAAAAAGCCAAAATGCCAGGGGACAACACTGGAGACACAGTGTGGAATTGCGCCTGATCTGATCCCACCACATGGAGGCAAAGCACTAAAGGCATGAAACAGAACAGCAAGGGGAGCAGAGCAACGAAGTCCCCAGGGAATACCAAAAATAGACTTTGGGGCCAGGTCTTGGTGCCCCATCAGACTTGACCAGAAAACACTCCTAAAGGCCAACAAACAGTCCTTGAACTAACTACAAGCTTTTCTTTTTGGTTGTTGTTTTGTTTTTGTCATTGGTTTTTGTTGTTGTTGCTCTTTTGTTGCTTGATTTTGCTTTGTCTTGTTTTTGTGCATGTTATTATCTCCGCAGGTCTGTCTAAATAAGATAGGCCGGATGAAAAATCCTGAGGAGAAAACAACAGTACTGACAGTTCCAGGGGGACATGGGAGATGGGGAGATGGGGGAAAGGAAGTGGTGTTAACAAACCCAGGGAAAAGGGAACAAGTGATCTAAATCGGTGGTGAGGGTGTAGGAGGGCTGGTAGGGTGTGATCAAGAGTAATGTAACAGAGAGGAATTACTATAACTTAAATGAAGGCTGAGCATGATAGTGGGACAAGAGGAAAGTAAAAGGAAATAGAGGAAAGAACTAGGGGACAAAGGGTATTTATACAGATCTAAATAAAGGCATGTACATATGTAAATATATTTATATACGAGTATGAGGAATTAGATCTGTATGCATATATTTATAGGTTTAGTATTAAGATAGCATTTATAGAGGTCTAAGTAAAGGCATGTACATATGTAATTATATATATATGTATATATATACATGGACGGGGAAATAGATCTATGTGCATATATTTATAGGTTTAGTATTAAGGTAGCAGATGGACACTGGGCCTCCATTCAGGTACTCCCTTGATGCAAGAATACTTTCTTCTATTAAACTGGCATTCCATGATGCTCACCTTCCCGACACAATCACTGAAGACAAAGTGGGTGCAAAAGCAAATGTGATAAAGAAAGCTGATGGTGCCTGGCTATCAAAAGACATGGTGTCTGGGGTCTTAAAGGCTTGAAAGTAAACAAGCGGCCATCTAGCTGAGAAGCAACAATGCCCACAAGGAAGATGCACACCAGCCTGTGTGATCATGAGGTGCCGAAGGGATAAGTTATCAGGCATCAAAGAACAAAAAATCATATCATTGTGAATGAGGGGGAGTGGGGACCCAAGCCCATCTGTAGGCAACTGAACATCCCCTTAGGGAAGGGTCGCAGGGAGGAGATGAGCCAGTCAGGGTGCAGTGTAGCAACAATGAAACATATAACTTTTCTCTAGTTCCTAAATGCTTCCTCCCCACCCACTATCATGATCCCAATTGTAGCTTGCGAATTTGGCTAGACCAGAGGATGTACACTGGTACAGATAGGAACTGGAAACACAGGGAATCCAGGATGGATGATCCCTTCAGGACCAATGGTGAGAGTGGTGATACCAGGTGGGTGGGGTGGAGAGGGGAACCGATTATAAGGATCTACATATAACCTCCTTCCTGGGGGATGGACAACAGAAAAATGGGTGAAGGGAGACATTGGATAATGTAAGATATGACAAAATAATAATTTATAAATTATCAAGGGTTTATGAGGGATGGGGGAGTGGGGAGGGAGGGGGGAAATGAGGAGCTGATGCTAGGGGATTACGTGGAGAGCAAATTTTTTGAGAATGATGAGGGTAACAAATGTACAAATGTGCTTTGTACAATTGATGTATGTATGGATTGTGATAAGAGTTGCATAAGTACCCAATAAAATGATTTAAAAAAACAAAACACCAAAATGTATCAAAACCACTATCTCAACTATAAAGGCTGCTTTGTATTTCTGACTGGAAGGCTGTTGGTGATCCTCCAGATCTGGGGTTCTTCTTACTCAGCCTTTCAGGAAAGAGGGAGCCTGTGTTTCTACTCAATAGGTCTAAGTCTGTTCCCTTTTCTAAAAATAGAAGTTGTCCTCTTGCTTTATTTCCACCATGATCATTCAAGCAGATTGATTACTAAGTGCAGCCACCTGAGTCCAGTGAGACTAGGAGCAGGAAGGAGCATTTGTGACACTGAGCAACGAGTGGGGAGTTTAGAGGTTCTCACTTCCTGACACAGGAGCCTGGTGACGACACCTGAGGGGTGATAGATAAAGGTAACCTCTTGCAGGGGACCCTGGCTGAGGCCCAGCACAGCTTTGGAAAAGGGTGACCCAAACTGGAGCAGCTGTGGATCGGACCCTCTGTGGCCATTGGGTCGTGGTTACCCAGCCTGCCAAGTGGGCCACTAGAGGCCCCACAGTCTAGCCAGCTCCTACTGGTGATGGTCGAGGCCTACTGGGCTGGCTGGCATCTGGACCGTGGTTCCTGGTCCTGGGGCCCCAAGAGCCCTGTCTTGTTCATGGCCTTGCCAATGACAAGGAAGCTGATGGTGATGTCATCAAGGTTGAGCTTGTTTCAAACCCATGTGTGCGCCACCCTCAGCCAGTGGGTTGGCCTAGTTTTATTGCTTTGAATTACAGACTGACTCAAACAGGTTAAGAGATATTGCTTAATTGATTTCAGGTGAAAGGTAGAAAATAAAAGAAGCTGTGGCCTGCTAGCTTCAAGGTCAGCAGTTTGAATTCACCAGTTGCTCTGAGAGGCTTTCTATGCCCTTAAAGAATTAGTCTTGCAAACCCACAGGGGCAGTTCTACCCTGTCCTAGAGGGTTGCTATGAGTCAGAACTGACTGACTGGATAGCAGTGAATTTTGTTTTTGATTTGGTGGAGACTAAACTAGCTAACATTTAGTTAGCACTTACTCCACGTGGAGTATGGTACTGAATACTTAAGCACCTTATACACCTATCAGAAATCCTGGTGGCACTGCAAGGTGACTTGGTTGAGCCACAAGATCAGTGGTTCAACTCCACCAACAGTGCCTTCGAATTGGAGTTGGAATCCACTTGACGCAAGTAAGTTTTTACTGGTTGTGCTGACATTTGAAGGAGCCCAGGTGGATTGTTCAGTAAGCATTGTACCACTAACGCTAAGCCAGGTGGTTCAAACCTCCCAGCTGCTCCAAGGGAGAAAGATGAGACTGTCTGCTTCCACAAAGATTTGCAGCCTCTATAAACATAGGCACATACATATGTAAATATATTAATACATAATGATAGGGATATAAATCTATGTACATATATTTATATGTTATGTATTAAGGTAGCAGAAAGACATTGGGCCTCTACTCAAGTCCTCCCTCAAAGCAAGAACACTTTGTTCTAATAACCTGGCATTCTGTGATGCTCACCTTCCCAACACGATCATGGAAGCCAAAATGGGTGCATAAGCAAATGTGGTGAAGAAAGCAGATGGTGTCAGGCTATCAGAAGATATAGCATCTGTGGTCTTAAACACTTGAAGTTAAACAATTGTGCTCCATAGTTTTCAATGGCTGCTCTTTTAGGAGTAGAGAACCAGACCTTTCTTCTAAGACACGTTGGGTGGACTCAAACTTCCAACCTTTCAGTTAGGAGCCAAGCAAGTGACCCATTTCACCACCATGAGCTCTGTTTGCTCTACGTGCCTCTGCAGTTGAGCTTCTGTTCCCTCCAATTTATTCAAATTGTTTCTTTAACAACATACTTGGTTACTAAATTGAAATCTGTATCCTCAGACACACCAACTGCTCTGGTGACTCGACCTGTCTTTGAAACGGAAGACTAGGTCTTCTCTTATTTTTTTGGATGTTTCTTCTTTGACTTTCATTTCAGTTTTGTTCTCTCAATTAATAGGTACCCCCATAATCTAATTCTGGTACCTGGCTCCAGACAGAGTCAATGAAAGTGTGTGAAAGAAGCAAGACTCTTTGGAGGTTGCCCTTCACTGTATCCTCCCACCTGAATGGCTAGCCTTGTCCATGTGCCCTAGTTAGACCAGAAGGGAGCTACAGATGAATCTCATCTAGTTAACCCTTTTGCCTGAGGTCAGTCCTGGTCATAGAAACAGGAGAATGGAACTGAGCTAGCGGGTTTGGACAGAGATTTTGCGGCAGCTGGTAAGAGTCTTATCATGAATGTTTGCTTCCTTCTAAGAACCTGCAAGTGTCCCTCTGGCGTCATTCCCCATATGAACTGATTTGAATTTAATTAATTTAACTGGGTTTTGGTTTATTATTATTATTATTTTTTTTTTTGGTTTATTATTATTTTTGTGAGTTTTAGGATTGAGCGCTCGAAGAGAAATTGCCTTGTATTTGTTTAGGCAGGAAAAACTAGGGGGCTTTTATGTGAAAAATTCACTTGGGACAGAAACTAAGGGAACTGGACTCTTTTCTGAGAAGCCTCGGTGGTTCAGTGGTTACAGTTGCTAACCGCAAAGTTGGTGCTTCAAATCCCATGGGGCCAGTTATTCTACTCTGTCCTATAGAGTCACTCTGAGCCAAAATCAATTTGATGGCCATGGGTTTGGTTTTTGGTTTTCAAGTCAATGAAGAAAGGAGTTTGAGAATCTTGACTTCTTAAAAGAAAAACAAAACAAAACATACAAACAAAAACTAACATCATAAGTGAAACCCAAACCCAAACGCACTGTCATTGAGTTGACTGTGACTCTCAGGGATCCTATTGGAAAGAGGAGAACTTCCCCTTAGGATTTCCAAGGTTATAGACTCTTCCTCCCAAGGAGCAGCACTGCTGGGTTTGTACTGTTGACCTTTTGGTTAGCAGTGGATCACTTTACCACTGTGCCACTCTGATGCTTCAGTAACTGAAACATGCCCAGCTAGATACTGACAAGAGGTGGCTAGATAGACTATTTGTTGTTTAGCTCCCAGAACTCTCTGCCAAAAACAGATTTCCAGAGGAGGCCATTCCTAGTCTGTAGTGCTTTTGAAATCACTAATGATAAGAGGAAGGATCTGTTCCCCTCAGGCACTTGCCTTTTCCCCTCTGCCTGGCATGTTTTGCCTTTGCTGAATTGGTGTTTTTTCCTCAGGAGATTTTTTTCAAAGAGCACAGTTTGGTGTGTTTTTTGGTGGGTGTTCCTCCAATGAAGAATGGCTTTACACCTGTGTTCAATGACACCTCAAAATGAGGGTACACTGTAACCCCCTCCTAGGGGTATGGACAATAGACAGGGAGGTAAAGGGAGACATCAGACAGTGCAAGACATGAAAAAATAATAATAATTTATAAATTATCAAGGATTCATGAGGGAGGGAAGGGGAGGGAGGGGAAAAATTAGGAGTTGATACCAAGGGTTCAAGTAGAAAGAAAATGCTTTGAAAACGATGATGGCAACATATGTACAAATGTGTTTGACACAATGGATGTATGTATGGATTGTGATGAGTTGTATGAGCCCCCAATAGAACGATTTAAAAAAAATAAAAATAAAATCTCAAACTTAAAGAAATACAGAAAATATCCAAGCCTTGTGTATCAACCTTTAAGGATTCTATGCACAAAATATGAAATGATGTAGGAAGCATCAAAAGAAGATTGAAAGAATATATAGATTCACAGTAAAAAAAAGAACTGGTCAATATTCAACTATTTTAAGATTTAGCATATGATCACAAAGTGATTGTATTGAAGGAAGAAGTGGGTCAGCAGGCAATATGGTGGGCTAGTGCTGAAGTCTTAAGATCTGGAGGTTGATGAGCTAGATGCTAGATCAAAGCCAGCAAGAAGCCAACTACTTCCCCACAGCATCAACTTGTATATGAAATAGGCACCCCACTCACTGAAATACAACTAGGATTATTAGTTGCGTAAAGAGTTACTTACACTCTTGAGTAAGAGTTTCCACCACTGCTTGGCTGCTTAATCCCATTTGGGTAGATCCCATTACGGACCTGACTATATTATATTGTGTCATGGAGGAGGCATCAACTGCTGAGAATTCTCAAATAACTGAGAATCCTGGCCCCATAAAATTGATACAAAGTTAAACAGCACAGGTATCTTCTTCTGTTTTATTGTCTATGCAAATGATACTCGACTATGCATAACAAACAAACAAACAATGGTGTCATCGTGGGTTAAACACTAATTGTAGTCTGTGGTTCCCAGGGAGAAAGTTAGGCTGTCTACCCCTCAGAGATTTAGTCTCAGAAACCCCAATGAGTTCTACTCGGTCTATAGGATTGCTATGAATTGTATTCAAGTTAACAACAGTGAATGAGTTATTAAATAAATGTAACTACACTCACCGTTTATAAAATATGTATAATTAAGAGCCTTATTTAATAAAACATAACCCCCCTAAAGAACGAGACTCCCCTATGCAGAACTTACAAAAAGACCTGCCACAGATGGAAAAAGATGAAAGAACAGTAAAAAGCAAGTGGATGAAGGTTCAACCAATAAAGAACAAAAGGAAAAACACGCAAAAACAAAAACAACAAAAGAAAAAAAATCCACTAAAAAACAAAATCTAAATAGAAACAAGACGACTTGCTGTCGAGTTGATTCTGATTCCTGGCTACCCCACACATTGTAGAGTGGCCTTGTGCTCTATGAGGTTTTCTAGGGCTGTGATCTTTAGAAGCAGATCACCAGGCCTTCGTTCTGTTGTAGTACCACTGGGTGGATTAGAACCATCAACTTTTCAGTTAGTAGTCCAGTGAAACATTTGAGCCACCTCAACCCAAACATTGCTATAGTGACCCTGTAGGCCAGAGTAAATCTAGTCTTGTGGATTTCTTTAGGCTAAAAATCTATACGGGAGCAGAAATTTCCCTCTTTCTCTTACCGAGCAGCTGGCAGGTTTGAACTGCTGGTCTTGCAATTAGTAACCCACTATGACATCAGAGCTCCTTACAGGGAGATACTAGTTAAGGCTCAAGGACAGCCAGCTTTGTGAGGAGATTTACCAAGCTGCCCCACCGTTTATAGAAACCTTGGTGGCACAGTGGGTCCGCGCCAGCTGCTTACCCAAAGGCGGGTGATTTGAACGCATCAGCCACGACCAGGAAGATGTGTCAGTCTGCTTAGTAAAGACCAAAATCATCTTGCAGTTGAATTGATTCCAACTCAAGGTGACCTTATAAACCAGAACCGAATGGCAGCATATGGTTTCCAAGGTGGCAAGTCTTTATAGAAGTTGACTGCCATATCTTTCTTCCCTGGAGGAGCTGGTAGCTTTGAACCATGAGCCTTTTGGTTTGCATCTGAATGGCTAACCACTGCACCACCACGGCTAATATTCCTAAAGATTACAGTCTTGACAACTCTATTTGGAAGTGATGCCCTGTCCTACAGAGTCGCTGTGAGTGGACATCGTGAAACTGTGGACGTAGAAACGTCATGTCGACTCAGCCAGTCCTTGCTTTCTACCCCTGCTGTCCCCTCTCCAGTATGAAAAGGCAGTTAGGATGTTTGGTTATTTTGGAGATTAGGATATAATGTTTGTGAAGCAATCAACTTGATTATTAAAGGAAATGGGGAGGAGCAGGTAGCTAACTAGTGTCCCAAAATACCCGTTTAGCTCTCCTGGGACTGCCACAGCATACAGATGAGGGGGAAGGTCACTTTCAAGGCAAGTGAAAGATTCAGAAAGGCAACATTGATGACAAAGTAGAAAAGGCAGCTCCCCAAATGATGTTACTTTCCTGGTCTCTGCTCCGATGAAGCCAGCGGAGATTGGGAGAGAGTTTTATTAAGAATTATGCATGGCAACAGATATTGGTGATGGTGGCACATGATTCATGCAATTGGTGTCACAGAATTGTACATGTAAAAAATGTGGAATTGGCAAATGTTGTATTATCTATCTTCTTACAACCATAAACAAGGTCACGTTGTTCTGCTGGGGGGAAATAAAGGTGGAATTATGGATGAGAGTTGGGAGGAGGAGGTGAAATTCTGACTCAATAAGGAAGTGTCTCACTTGTGGTGTCCTGCATAACTCCAGAGGCCTTTGGTCCTATGCTGGTAAGAGCAGTAGGCAGCCTGTTTTCAGCAAGCCAGTGGGTCCGTCAGTGGTGTGTGGCTGCTCCAGTTGAGGGACACAACACAGCAGTTGGAAGAGCTCAGGGTGAGAGTTTGCTAGCGTGTTTGCTCGCATTTTGACTCCCTAAAGGATTTTAATCAAGCAGCTTAAGAGTGGCCGTGCAGCTTCTGGAAACCCTCCAAATGAAGTTTGAGTTTCACACTCACCAGTGGCAAACTCACAGTGTGCAGCTTGAAGTGTACAGGTGGCCGCAGGGGTTTAGTTTTGAGAGATTTTACAGGTAAGATTCTCTTGATAGGTGGGCTACACAAATTGTGATTTTCTTTTTTTATGGTAAAGTGCTTAAAAACCCAACAGACTCAGACAATCAAGAATGACGCACTTAAAAATCTGACAAGTTTCAGAGGCAAATGATAGTTAATTTAAAAAAAAGTTTTCTCACGGTAATGCTTAGATCATATCTTAAAGTATTTTTACCTGATTAGCTGATACAAAACTTGTAACCCACCTGAAGACTATGTATGTCTAGGAGCTCACTGGCTGCTATCGAAAAGCACCTTCTGAAAGCAAGGGGAGGGGTAGGAGGGGCGGGGGAGGCAGTATGTGTTGGTGAGTAATTTCTAGGACTCCAGAGAAAAGGCAGAGGTGCCCTAACCCCTTAGGTCTGTATCAAATGTATAGCTCTATTGGCCTTTGGCATGTTTCCTTTGGAAAGTTCAAATGTATCGGAGAAAGGAATGGAGCGGAATCAAGCTAGACTATAGGACTATAATTGCTCTGTGTGTGCGCGCATGGAAGGGGGGCAGGACTTAAACTGCTTTATTGGCTGTACGCTATGGGATATTTACTCTCCACAATTGTTAAAGATCTGCAGAGAGGGATGAGGTCCATTTAAATCTGTGCAACAGCAAGCAGAGTCACAACAGGGTATCCTCATTTCTTCATCCAGAACAGATGTCCCTGTCTGGATCTATTGATTGGGGCCTCGTGTCCTTGGAGAGCTGAGAGCATGAAATACAAAACAGAGATAAAGGCATCCTCCTGGAGCTGGAGGAAGGCCTTCTAGGGCTAAATGTGGTGGGAAATAGATCCCCAATTGCTCTGCTCTGAATGGCAGGCTTCCATGCCTCCCTCCTGCTCCTTCCTGGAGTACGTTCGAATCATTGAAAAAGAGAGGGGCACTTTTATCAAACCATCAGCCCTTCTGCCAAAGCCCAGTGTAATCACCTGAAGAATAAAGGAGACTATTTGACATTTGGTACTGGACCTTAGCTTCACCACCTTTCAGCTGGAAGGACAGATCGACTTTCTGCCTTTTTTTTTTTTAATGGAAAATGAATCTATCTTAGGATAGTGACAACCTAAGAGATAATTTCCTTTCACTGGAGAAATGTCACTGTGAATAGCATCTGTAAAATTGCCATTTGTCCTGGGAGAGTGAAAGAGTCTGGAGACACCCAGAAGATGTGACCTGGAATTAACTGCTTCCCACTCCCATCTCCATCCTCAATCCCTCTGGGGTTTTCTAAACTAGAGGCACCAATCTGGGTAGTAGTTTTCTCTGGCCTTTCCCAAGGCAGTCCCTACTCTTTATCCGTAGTGCTAAGTCAGTGGTTCTCAACCTTCCTAATGCCACCACCCTTTAATACAGTTCCTCATGTTGTGGTGACCCCCAACTATAAAATTATTTTGGTTGCTACTTCATAACTGTAGTTTTGCTACTGTTATGAATCATCACATAAATATCTGATATGCAGGATGTATTTGCATTGTTACAAATTGCACATCATTAAAGCATAGTGATTAATCACAGAACAATATGTAATTCTATATTGTGAAATATTTATTTCTAATGACAAATAATGAAATTTTGTCTTGAAGCATGGTGTAGCGTGGGTAACAGTCTTCACTTCGGGTACTCATATGTGGGTGTATCTGCATGTGGGCGGACCCGCCTGGAGATGGATAGAGGAGCTGTGGCTCAGCTCCTAAGACCATCAGAAATATAGATATGTGTGCATATATTTATAGGTTTAATATTAAGGTAGCAGATGGATGTTGGGCCTCCACTCAAGTACTCCCTCAATGCAAGAATACTTTCTTCTATTAAACTGGTATTCCATGATGCTCACGTTTCCAACACAATCGCTGAAGACAAAGCTGGTGCATAAGCAAATGTGGTGAAAGAAGTGGATGGAGCCCGGCTATCAAAAGATATAGCATCTGGGGTCTTAAAGACTTGAAGGTAAACAAGCAGCCATCTAGTTCAGAAGCAGCAAATCCCACATGGAAGAAGCACACTACCCTGTGTGATCATAAGGTGTTCATGGGATCAAGTGTCAGACATCAACGAACAAAAAATCATACCATTGTGTGCTTACTTTCCCAATATGATCGCTGAAGACAAATAGGTGCATAGGCAAAAGTGGTGAAGAAATCTGATGGTGCCCAACAATCAAAAGATATCGCTTCTGGGGTCTTAAAGACTTGAAGGTAAACAAGCGGCCCTCTGGCCCAGAAGCAACAAAGCCCACATAGAAGAAGCGCATCAGCCTGTGTGATCATGAGGTGTCAAAGGGATCAGGTATAAGGTATCAAAGAACAAAAAAATCACATCATTGTGGATGAGGAGGAGTGCATATTGGGGATCCAAGACCCATCTATAGGCAAATGGACATCCCTTTACAGAATGGAAGGAGGAGGGGAGGAGATGAGCCAGTCAGGGTGTAGTGTAGCAATGATGACACATATAACTTTCCTCTAGTTCCTAAATGCTCCCCCCACCACTATCATGATCCCAATTCTACTTTACAAATCTGGCTAGACCAGAGAATGTACACTGGTACAGATAGGAACTGGAAACACAGGGAATCCAGGACAGATGATCCGTTCAGGACCAGTGGTCAGAGTGGCGATACCAGGAGGGTGGAGGGAGGGTGGGGTAGAAAGGGGGAACCGATTACAAGGATCTACATATAACCTCCTGCCTGTGAGATGGACAACAGAAAAGTGGGTGAAGGTAGACGACGGACAGTGTAAGATATGACAAAATAATAATAATTGATAAATTATCAAGGGTGCATGAGGGAGGGGGAAGTGGAGAGGGATGGGAAAAATGAGGAGCTGATACCAAGGGCTTAAGTAGAAAGCAAATGTTTCAGAATGATGATGGTAAAAAATGTACAAATGTGCTTGACACAATGGATGTATGTATGGATTTTCATAAGAGTTGTACGAACTCCCAATAAAATGATTTTAAAAAAGAGATATGTGTTTTCCTATGGTCTTAGGTGACCCCTGTGAAAGGGTTGTTCGACCCCCCCCAAAGGGGTCATGACCCCAGTTGAGAACCGCTGTTCTAAGTGGTAGGAAAGCAAAGTCTTCAACAAGTTTATGGAAAATGTGTATTATGAAAAGAAACTATAGATAACAAAAGCAGCTCATACTAACTTTTTGTAACATGTTGAACAGGATGTAGCTTGAGGCATTGAGGAAGGATAAGACACTAGGTTGTAAAGTGCCCCTATCTGAGCAATGTGAATTCTGCTGAAGTGGAAGCAAACGCAACTCTCAATGATTTTGTGAAGCACGGGCGGATGGATGGGGAAATCTTTGCTGCTTTAGGAAAAGTTTATGGGGACAATGCACTACAGAAATCAACAGTGTACAAATCAATAACTCCGTTTTTAAAAAGAGCCCCATTTTTCTTCATTGGATAATATAAAAAAGACTGCACTGCCATGGCTGAATTCCCAGGACTAAATGGCTGGTATTCATTGCTTCCAAAACTGTCAAGCACTTGTTGGGACGTGTATTGAGAAACAAAGTTCCTATTAAAAATTTTTTATTCATTCATTTTTTTGCGCGAACATTTTGAAGCCCTCTTGTATAAGAACTATGACAACTGCCCAAAGGTTGGTGTCCTTTTCCAGTTAGGACCTTAATTTCCTTCCAGATCTTTTCCTGAACTTTTTTCCCCATTAGGTCTTGTCTCCACTTACAGGGAAGAAACCCTTGGCTATACATATTGGATTTTCCAATATTTCAACAGATGACTAGGGATGTTCACTACAGGATCTTTGAGGCCACAGATATGCATGATGGGTATCTTGGATGAAAAATCTTATAATCCAATTAGTGTTTAAGTTCCTTGAAGGCAGGAGGTGGACATCGTATCTGATTCCATACCAATCTTCTCATAGTCTGATAAGCTAAGTGAACTGAGTTAGCATGGTCCAGTGGATAGAACATTGGAGCAGGAGTCTGGACACCTGCATTCGCCTGAGCTCTGCCAAGCTGTGTGATTCTGGACGCTTACTCTCCGTCATGTCTTTTTGTTTTTGGTTCACCCACTGGGCAGTTCCCATGTCTAGTCTTGGTTGGTCCCCACATCCATCTGCAGAATGAATCACAATGTAGGCCAAGGATATCTAAGGGCCTTTCTATCAACAACATCTGTTTTTTAAACGCCCCTTTAAAACACATGCTATTCGGAAATCATAAAAACTTGTGGTCTGTAAGCTATTTGAGCTGAGGTGGTGATTTCACAGACTTCTAGCTCAAAATCAGGTGGGCAGTTTCAAGTCCTTAAGGTTCTGGAGAGCTTACAGAATGGGGCACATTGTTTCCTACTGATGCTCATTTCAAAGAGAGCCTTCTTGGAGATCCAAGGGACCCCAAACATCAACCTTGACTTGAATTTTTTTAGAGAAAGAAAGCCTGTTTAGGAGTCATATGCAAAGGGGGCTGATTGGCTCCTTTACTCTTTAGCAAATTTCATTTATTTGGATTCTTTCTTGAGACTGTAGTGGCATACACTGAAGTGTCCTTTACAAAGTTTTCTTCATCTCTGCCTTTCTTCACCCCTCCCATTAGATCGGTTTTATATTCTAAAAGCATAAAAGAGAATGGCCCACGTATAAAGCTGTGCCCATAAGTGTAGTTTGGGAGCCCTGGTGGCATAGTGATTACTCGGGCTGTAAACCACAATGCAGCAGTTTGAAACCATCCGTTGCACTGTAGACAGATGAGGCTTTCTACTCCTGTAAAGAGTCACTGTCTCAGAACCCGACAGGGGCATTTCTAACCTGTTTTCATAGGGTCACTATGAGTTACTATCGACTCAATGGCTGTGAGATAAGTGTAGTTCCACCACTTGTCTGTCAGTTTGTCTTGTGGTGGTTTGTATAGTTTTGTGATGCAGAGGGCTATGTCATTGTATTGCAAATACCAGCAGGGTCACCCAAAATGATCCCATTTCCACAGAGCTTCCAGATGAAGGACCGACTATGAAGAAGGAATTGGCTGTCCACTCTCAGAAGATGCATCCACTGAAAACCCTAGGGATCACATGAAAACATTGCCACTGACTGACAGCCGCACGAACAGGAGCAGTGTACTATCGGAGAGAGAGAGCCAGCAGATGAGCCCCTGTGGTCAGAAGGCACCCAAAACATGACCGAGGACGAGCTGTCTTCTCCAAGGAGAGTCGGCCATAATGACATGGATGGACGAAAATCTGCAGGTATAATGCCTTCAGGACCTTCATTTGTCACCACTCCGAATGAGAAGAAACGCCTCACACATCTATTACTAATTGGAACTTGGAATGTCTAAAGTATGACTCTACTAAACTTGGAAGTAGTGAAAAATGAAATAGAACAAGCAAATAATCTAGAGATTAGTGAGCTGAAATGGACTGATATTGACCATCTTGAATGAGAAAATCATATGAGTTACTATGTTAGGGGTCACACAATCAAGAGTAATGACACCCAAAGCCCATCTGTAGACAATGGGACACCTCTTCACAGAAGGGTCACAATGAAGGGATGAGTCAATTAGGGTGATGTAAAGCACCGATGAAACACATAATAAATATTCATCTGGTTCCTCGAGGCTTCTTCACCTCTCATTATCATGACACCCTTTCACTGAAGGCTAGACCGGAGCATGTCCACAGGAACAGATAAGAGATAAGAGCTCACGAAACATGGAATCCAGGAACAGGAATGGGAGTAGCGATACCAGAAGGGTAGGGGGAAGATGGGGAGAGGAGGGGTGGGAGGGGCAACCGATCACAATGATTGACACATAACCATCCTCCCTACCTCCAGGGGGAGGAACAACAGAAACCTTGGGGGAAGGAGATAGCAGTCATTGCAATATATGAAAATAATAATAATTTATAATTTATCAAGGGGACATGAGGGTGAAGGTGGGAGGGAAAAAAGAGGAGCTGATACCAACAGCTCAATAGAAAGTAAATGTCTAGAAAATAATGTTGGCAACAGATGTACAAATACGCTTGATACAATTGATGTATGGATTATTACAAGAGCTGTAAGAGTCCCCAATAAAATGATCTTGTAATGAAAAAAGAAAAGAGTAATGATGTTATACTCGTCAAAAAGGACATTTCAAGATCTGCATTGCAGTACCATGCTGTCTGTGCTAGGATAATGTCTATCCCATACATCCAATTAATAGAAATATTATTCAAATGTATGCACCAACCCCTAAGGCTAGTGATGAAGAAATTGAGGAATTCTATCAAAATCTTCAGTCTGATATTGTTCAAACATTCAACAAGATGCATTGATATTTATTGGCTATTGGAATGCAGGTTGGAAACAGAGGAAGACATCGTTGGAAAATATGATCTTGGTGATAAAAATTACATGCTATCATGTAAGACCAATGACTTCTTTATCACAGGACTTCTCCAGACTGAAGACATAGAAATCAAATCAACTACATCTGTGGGAAGAAACGATGGAGAATTCAATATTATCAGCTAAAACCAAGCCAAGGGCTATCTGTGGGATGGATCATACATTGCTTATATGTAAGTTTGGGTTGAAGCTGAAGAAAAGTAAAATAAACCCATAAGAGTCAATCCCACCGAATTTTGAGAACATTTCAATAACAGATTTGATGCATTAAACACTAAAGACAGAAAACCTGATAAGCTGCGGGAGGATATCATACATGAAGAAATCAAAAGGTCATTAAAAAGACAGGAAAGAAAGAAAAGATCGAAATGAATGTCAGAAAAGACCGTGAAACTTGCTCTTAATCAGAGGTAAATGGAAGAAATGATGTAGTCGAAGAGCGACACAGACATTTCAAAGGGAAGATCCAGAAGACAAAGTCAAATATTATAAAGAAATGTGCAAAAACCTAGACCCAGAAAACCAAAAAGGAGGAGCATGCTCAGGAACCCAAGAAAAATTTGAACCTCAAGTTGCAACATTCAAAGATTCGATAGGCAAGATATTGAACGATGCAGGAAGCATCAACAGAAGGTGGAAAGCATACACACAATCACTGTACCACGAAGAATGAGTTGACATTTAACCATTTCAAGAGGTAGCATATGAGCAAGAACAAACTGAACTGAAATAATTTGGAGCTTCACTGAAAGAATTAGCCAAAAACAGGGCTCCAGGTATTGATGGGATAGAAACGGAAATGTTTCAACAAGCTGATGCAGCAGCATTCACTTGTCTATGCCAAGAAAGTTGGAGGACAGTTATACGGCCAACTGATGGGAACAGATCCATTTTTTGGAACTCATTCCAAAGAAAGGTTACCCAACAGAATGCCTAAATGATAGAACTATATTACTGATAGATCTTATACAAGTAAAATGTTGTTGAAAATCATCCAACAGCAGTCGTAGCAGTACACTGACAGGGTTCATGCCAGAGGTTCATGCCAGATTCAGAAGAGGATGGGGAACAAGGGATATCATTGTTGATTTCAGATGAATCTTGGCTCAAAGCAGAGCATACCAGAAAGAGGTTTACTTGTGTTTCATTGACTATCCATAGGCATTTGACTGTGTGGGTCATAATGAACTGTGGACAGCCTTCAGAAGAATGGGAATTCCAGAACACTTAATTGAGCTCACGAGTAATGTATAGATGGACTAAAAGGCAGTTGTATGAACAGATCAAGGGAATACTGTATGTTTTAATACCAGGAAGGTTTGTGTTAGGGTTGTATCCTCTCACTGTACTTATTCAGTCTGTAATCTGAGCAAATAATCAGAGAATATGGCTTATATGAAGAAGAACTCGGCATCAGGGTTGGAAGAAAGCTTATTAGCCTGTGAAATGCAGGTAACAAAATTTTGCTTGCTGAAAGTAAGGAGGACTTGAAGCACTTGCTGATGAAGATCAAGGATCAAAACTTCCAATATGGATTACAACTCATTGCAAAGAAATCTAAAATCCTCACAACTATACCAATAGGTAACATTATGATAAATGGAGAAAAAAGTTGAAGTTGTCAAGGATTTCATCTTGCTTGGATCCATAATCAATATTTATGGAAGCAGGAGTCAACAGAAAACTCGATGCATTGCATTGGATAATGTACAAGACCTCTTTAAAATGTAGAGAAGCAAGGATGTTACTTTGAGGACTGAAGTGCACCTGACACAAGCTATGGTATTTCCAATTGCCTCATATGAATGTGAAAGTTTGACATTGAATCAGGAAGATGGAAGAAAGAAAGAAAAATCGATGCCTTTGAACTGTGGTGGCAGCGAAGAATATTGACAGTACCATGGACTGCCAAAAGAGCCAACAGATGTGTCTTGGAAGAAGTACAGCCAGAATGCTGTACTAAGGGCAGATGGTGAGACTTTGTTTCATGTACTTCGGACATGTTTTCAGGAGAGACCAGTCCCAGAAGATGGATATCATGCTTCATAGAAGGGCAGTGAAAAGGAGAGGTCTCTTGACAAGATGGATGGACACAGAGGCTACAACACTGAGTTGAAACACAAGAACAGTTGTGTGGATGGTCCAGGACCAGGGGGTGTTTCTTTTGCACATGGGGTTGCTATGCATCGGGATGGACTGGATGGCGCCCACCAACAGCAGCCATGACAACAACCATGACATCCATGTGGTTTTCATTTTC
This sequence comes from Echinops telfairi, assembly GCF_000313985.2. Classification (NCBI taxonomy): domain Eukaryota; kingdom Metazoa; phylum Chordata; class Mammalia; order Afrosoricida; family Tenrecidae; genus Echinops; species Echinops telfairi. The sequence continues at coordinate 3,370,855 of NW_022109980.1, read as the reverse complement.
ACCACAAGGAATAGTTCATTTTATCCATCTTATTGCTCATTAAACACTTAACGAAATGGATTGTTCAAGGATTTCTGTCCTTTTTCTTGAGCAACTTGCAAACCACAAGTGAGCAGCTTGCCCCAAATAAGTACATGCGTTGTTACTTTTACTGTTTTCTCTCTTTGATCCCAAACCCAACCCACTACTTTGATGCAGATGGTGCGACTCTGCAGGATGGGTAGAACTTCCCCATGGAGTTTCTAAGGTTGTAATCTTTAGGGAAGGGAGCCCTGGTGCTATGTGTGCAAGTGTGTTAGGTATGATAGAGGCACAAGGTCGGAGGCACAAATCCACTAGCCACCCTGAGGGAGAAATATGAGGTTTATAGTCTTGTAAATCCTAAATAGGGTCACTATGGATCAGACTCAACTTGATGGTAGTGGGCTTGGTTTACTTTTAATCGTTACAGACACAGATTGACACACCTTCTCTCATGGAGCCCCTGCTGGGTTTAAACGAGCGAGCGACCTTATGTTTAGTAGCTGAGTGCATAACCATTGCTAGGGAAGCAGAACTCTCCACCATGAGGAAAGATGAAAACTTGTGGGGAAGAAAAAGAAGCAGTTTGGCTTCATCCTTCCTAGCTGAGAGCTTTCCAATGCAAGCATGATAAGAAAGCATCCATTTTCCACAGTCACAAGTTTGGGTTGCCTTGTCAGTTCTCTGGAATCACCTTGTGTGTATCAGAAACTTGTTCTAGGTCAGGAGACAGGAGAGGGAATTTCTGCAAGAGTCTTCTCTGGCTGTTGCTTTTGTCTTTAGTAAAGAGTATTGAAGAGTAAAATGGAAAACTTACTCCAGGAAAAAAATTAGCCTATTCAAAAGAGGAGAGGTGGCATTCAAATTATTAACAAATAAAAAAATCCAATTCATAAGCTCCTTCATGCAGACATGAATTGGAAAGAACGGGGGCTGGGGGGTTTGGGGGGTGCTATCTGGAGATTAAATGAGTACAGTACAGAGGACATGCCAGAGGAGAAACCATAAACCCGGCAAAACGTCTGAGCAGCTCAGAAAGTCAGCCTTCAACTGCAAGGAGGGCATGGATCCATTTTCAGAGTGCGATGAGCTGATAAGCTCATGTTGGAGCTCATGTCAGTTTCCTTGGAAGAGTGGAAACTAATGCTCCGAGTTTCCTTCCTAGCTGATATGGCCAAACACTTTCTACAGCAGGGCCAAGGCACCGAGAGCCTATGCAATAAATATTAACTATCTCTCAGGATTGGATAGGTCTGAAAAAGGAAATACTTAAGAAGCACTGACTTCATGATCAGGCTTTAAATCATTGTAGCACTTTATGCTGCTTGATCTTCGTCATGTGACTTCTCTCTAGATTGTAATTTTCTCATCTGTAAAATGGGGTTAATAATGTTACCTCCTTTACCAATGTGTTATGGAAATTAAGTGAGATAAAGCGTTTAGTATAGTGTCTGGTAACCAATAAATATTCAACAAATGGTAGCTAATAATAATAACTATAATACAGGATTACCTTCCATCATGGATTCTACGTAATGAATATTGTTGAGGTTTGGGGCACTGATTTATTAAATAAAAAGATGAGCATCTATTGTGTACCAGGTAATGTGCTAAGTGTAGGGGAGATTTGGGCATAAGATAGGACTTCTTGGAGCCCAAACGCTGGGGCAATGAAGAACAGGAAAGACAAAACTGGATTGCCAACTTCGAAAGTAAGAGGTGAGAGAGCTGCCAAGATATTTCAGAGCTTTCTAGCATTCTCAGAGAGCACAAGTGCTTGTCCCTTGTTCATCTCTCTCTCTGGCCATAGAAAGTCTTTTCTTACCACAGCTGCCCGTTCTTCAGTTTCATCTGCAGCTCATCCCTGCCCCAGATCCCTGCACCAACATTGATCCAAGAGAGGAGATAATTGGCTGCGGCCCTTATAGCAGGAGGCTGAACTTCATGTTGCCTTGTTGCTTGTCTTACGGGAGGACAATGCCCCAGTTTTGATAACTGGGATCCAACCACATTCTAAACCCTAGTTCCCTTTATGTGCCCTTATTTTTAGAAATGAGCCTTTGTACCTGTTCCCAAGAGCCTGTTCCAAAAATTTGTTTAGTGACCCTGCTACTCTCTTAGGGTTAGAGAGGTGTACCTTATTCTTGCTGCCTTTTAACACTTTCCCCGAGCCCTAGTGCAATGGATAACTTACAGGTTTGCTACTTACCAATTGCAACTTTTTGGTATCTCCATCTCTTTGAGTCCTCTGTGTTGCCCCTACCTGTTTGTTGTCTGGATAGGAACCTGTCATTGCTGGTAATTCTTATCTGGAAGAACTAAACCTCTGCTGCCACTTGGGTCAGTTCTTTATTGACTGCTTCACCCAATGGGAAGTTCATGGGTTTTGTCCTGCTTATCTCTATGTGCTTTATTGGGCAGCCCAAGCCCCAACATTCCCTATCAGAGGCCCAAACCTTCTAAAGCAAAATCACTGAGCAGCTCTGAAGATATCAGTGTGCCCTTTATAAGCTCTAATCCTCAGTATTAATTCTTTTGCACTTAGCCCATGGCCAAGCTCTTGGCAGAACCATATGGTTGTTATTGAACTTCTATGTGCCAAACTCTGGAATATCAAAATGAGTCATATATTTTATCTGTCCTCAAGGAGTTCACAGTCTAGTAGGCAGCCAAATTTATAAATTGATCATTACAATACATGGTCAAAAGTATTATAATGAAGTAAAACATACTAAACGGAAGCAAAAAGCAGGAATACCTTAGGTTGAAAATGTGGAGGTAGGCTTCTTGAAAGAGGGGACACCTCTGAGTTCTATAGGATTGGCAAGTGACAACTGGTTAAAGAGAAGCAAAGGCACTTCCAAGTTGTATGCCCTAAGTGGGCGCCCTGCACTCTCGGGACCAGCACAGACTTTGCTATACAGCAAGAACAGCACATAGTTTGCTGTAGTGTGAGGGGGAAAGAGTACAAGACAAAGCGAGAGAAGTAGGTTGCCACTGGATTATGGTGTCAGGGAACTTGTATCTTACCCTGATTTTTAAAGTGGGGAATAAAAGTAATAGGGAGATCTGGTTTTGTTGGGGGTAATAGTAGAGGCAGAGAAAAGTTAAATGACTGACAAGGGATAAATGGTAAGACCCTTAGAGGTGATTTTAGTGTGGGGAAGTGTGTTTGAATTTGAGAGATTCAGAAATAGAACTGATAGGATTAGATATGAGGGCAGCAATAAGGTAAGATACCCAGATTCTTGGCTTAGGTGACTAGGTGGGTGGTGATTCTGCTGTCTGGGACAGGGACCACAGAAGGGACACATTTTCAATAGCAGACTGTGCTTGATGTTGCCAAATACACCCTCCCCCCCACCCCCACCAATTCTACTTTCCTTTTAGTAAGATAATCCTGCTCTCTGGATGATGCTATTGTCAACCTACCTTTATAGAAGTAAACTGCAGAAGAAAAAGAGTGTCTTACAGACCCTAGGAAAATGGTACAGTTAAACAAATATTGTACTAAAAAATTAAGCCCTCTATCATCTTTGTTAATTAGAAAACAGAGGTGAATGAAAACAGGATTTAAAGAAAACTTACTCCGTACACAAGTTCCCCAACCATGCCATTCCATATTTTAGTCTCAGGATCCCTTGCGCCATATTTTCCATCGCCAACAATGGACAGTTTATATTTAATCCTTACATGCTTGGCGATTTCATAGGCTAAGTCTACACAGTAGCCTTCATAGCGTTCATTTCCTTCCAGTTGTTCATGGTTCTTCTTGTACATCACATAAGGTGATTCCTTTGGGATCAGAAAGAAGAGAAAAAGTATTATTCCTACATAGTTTTCTAGGAGATGATAAATGTAACAGCAAAGGTTTTTTTTGTTTGTGGGTTGGGTTTTTTTTTTTCTTTTTTCTTTTTTGCCTATAGCTAGTGAGGTTTGGGGTATAGCAGGAATCTTTAAAGCGTTTACTTAACAAGTAGCAGAGCCTCCATTCATTGAACCACATATTCTTGGCAGTCCTTGAACTGATGATTATTGAAGTAGAGAAGGATGTATATACGTTTGAAGGTTTGACAGAAGAACCCGTCTTCCCCTGTGAAGTCTTTGATTAGGTCAAATTGGGCAGAGGCCTTCTGTTTGGTTACATGGCGGTGAACTGCCTTCGGTTTCCTTGGAATCTACCACCTAGGAACCACAACCGCACCACAGAGCCCTAGGGAAGCCCTGTGCTTTTTGTGAGGTCCGGTTTGTGATTTACTCATTGTTACATCCCCAGGGCCTGATACAGTGCCTACAGCCACTTGAGTATTTGATATATGTGTTCACAGGAAAGAAACTTTTAATCACAATTTCAGACCTAATGGCATATTTGTTTTAACTCTGGTTTATTATTAAACTTGGTTTAGTTGTGGTCTATTTGACAACACGGAGTAAAATGAGAACCAGTTTTTAGGGAGGGAGCACTAGAACTGATTGTGAAGGTGTATATACAACGCTTTCCAAAAGTGACTAAGTTCGGGAAATGTACGATATGTGAATTTTATATCAATAGAACTATTAAAAACCAACCAACCAACCTGATTTTTGATAAAACATTAAAAGACACCAGATAAGAATAATATTTCAGGGGGCAGAGGACAGGGCAAAAAAAAAAGAGAGAGAGTAATATTTCACATTTAAATAGTGCTTTTCATTTTACAGAAACGCTTCTTTGCATGGTGAATTGTACCTTGTGACAACAAATGGTTTTATAAGTAAAAACGAAACCAACCAAACATTGTTGTCTAATTGCTTTCCGCTCATGGCGACCCAAGGTGACAAAGTAGAACTGCTCTGTAATGTTTATAGAAGCAAATTGCCAGGCCTTTGTTCCACAGTGCAACTGGGTGGGTTCAAACTGCCAACCTTTAAGTTAGCAGCTAATCGGAAATCTCTTGTGCCACCCAGGGACCTATGACAAATAAGTCCAAACCAAAAAAAACCAAACCAATTACTATTGAGTCAACTCTGAATCTAGAGACCCTATACAGAGTCTCCTAAGCTGGATATATACTTTAGCAGCAAATAGCCTCATTTTTCTCCCAAAGAGTGGCTGGTGGATTTGAACCACTGACTTCATGGTTACCTTGAAGCAACAACAGGGCACCTATGATATAGGTGTAAAAATAATCTCCTACCTATGTACTGCCTATGTACCCATTGTACTGCAAACCACAATGTCAGCAGTTTGAAACCACTAGCCATTCCTCTTGAGAAAGATGTGATTTCCCACCCCCATGGACAGTCTTGGGGACCTTCAGCATCTTGGAGACCTTCAGCAGCAGTTCTGGTCTGTCCTAAAGGGTCGCTCTGAGTCAGAATTGGCTCGATGGCAGTGAGTTTGGCCTTTTATCATATAGGTAGGAGATTTTTATACCTATTCCATAAATATTTTAAAAGCCAACAACTTGAGGCTCAGAGATGTGACTTGTGCAGTTACATATGTTAGCAATACACTTAATATCAGAGTCCGAATCTTCTCTTGGTTGAAAGTCCTGGTGGTGCTGCAGGGGAAGCTATGGGCTTATATCTTCAAGGTTGGAGGTCCAAACCCATTAGCTGTTCCAAGGGAGAAAAATGATGCCATTTTTTCCTGTGAAGATTTAAAAAGCTGCAGAAACAGTTAAGGCTGGCCATTCAAACCTACCAGCCACTCAATAGGAGAAAGATGTGGCAGCTTACTTGAAGATTAATTACCTCCTTGGAAACCAAGCCCTTTGGAACAGTTTTTCTCTGTCCTATAGCGTCACCGTGAGTTGGAATTGACTCTCTGGCAATGGGTTTTGGTTTAATCTACAATTTCTACTATACAATGCTGCCTCTTCCAAAATAAAGAATGATATTTTGGGTTCATATGAATCATTTGTTCTATGGAGGGTAAAGTGGAGAACTAGGTGTCCACAAGATAGATTCTACTGGAATTAGTCCAAATTTGTATTCTTATCTAATAATGACATCACGGCAAGGTACTTTGAGAACTTTCTGGACTGCCCTGCTGGAAATGTTCACTGCTTGAGTGTGAGGTCTTCCTGATGACCTGAAATATGCTTTGGATCAAACAGCTGCCCGCCTGCTCGGCTCACACTTACCAGAATAGTTGTCACTACAATGGTGCGGTTCTCTGAGGAGGCGCTGTCATTGCTGACTTGCTGATCAGAGAAAGGCACAAACCTTTCATACTCATTCCAGTAGCCAGCCTAGAGAAAGCAGACATTTGACCTGGTTGCCTATTTTTCACTCAAAACAAAACAACCCTCCCCCCCACCAAATTGGCATGAAATGCAGCTGCTGTTGTAGAATGAGACCATAAGAATATATTTTTAGTAGCTTGAGGTTTATAAGGATGGATGCCCTGGCTCCCTCTGGCTTGTCACCCCTACCCAGACCCTAGTACACTGCGGTGCTTGTTCCTTCATGCTGGGGATTCGCAGCCAAATCTCACCCCTGTTGACATTTGGTAAAATCCTATCTGTAGGCTACTCGGACTTTTAAAAACTCTCCTGTAACAAAAACAAGCAGACAAAAAACCCAATAGAAAGTAAATGTTTAGAAAATAAATGATGGCAACATATGCTCAAATATCCTTGATAACAATTGACATGTAGATTGCTATAAGAGCTCTAAGAGCTCCAAATAAAATGGTCTTTTTAAAAAAACAAAACCAAAAATCTTCGCTTTGAACTATCATGGAGCTGGGAGCGAGTGTAAAATCAGTGAGTATCATGTAAGAATGACCCAAGATTTTTTACCTTCTGTGAGACTTTAGGAACTGGCTAGTTAATTCTTACTCCGTGCCTAACTCAATAGATAAGAAGCAAAGTAGTCCTTGTAATAAGATTCACCAGCACAGAAAGATATTTTGACTACAGTCCTTTCAATACAGTTAAGTAAGTGTAAAGATACCTACTTTCCAATTCTTTCACTAAAACCATATGTACCTCAGCAGCTTCTGTTTAAATAACAATATGCTGCAACATTTGTGAATCATTCCCCTTATTGTAGGAAGTTGTTAACTACTCCGGAGCCTTCCACTTTGATAGCACCAGCCTCAAAAGAAAATATAATCCTTTAAACAATGTGTAGCTGGAACACTTGGATCACAAAACAACGTCGTGCCTCCTAGCTGTGGTCTTCACGGAATGCACGGACACCAGTGATGGGTGGGGATTTGCTTCCCATGTGCTACCTAGCACTTCCTCTCTGGCAACTGAGGGCAGACTTTTTCTTGGATGATTATAGTTACTTACTTTGCGAGAGCCAGTGACTTTCATTTCATACACATCAATGGTATAATTTGTCCTCCGTCCGTAGGTGTCAAATTGGATATTTCCAGTCATTCCTTGTACTTGCACCTGGCAGAAAGGGAGAAGGCAGAATTTAAGAATAGCATGGCATGATTGCCTTCTAGGTCTCTAGGATGAGGACTCCTGACCCATCTTGGAATTGTGGGGAGTTTTGAACTTGAGTCATTGAGCGCTATCTACAGAACAAGTCTGTGAAGATTTTCATTTCCATCGCAGAGTTTTCTCGGTACATAGTTTAGTGATGAAGCTTTGAGTGGGGGTGATAGGCAGTTCTCTATGTTCCCATGAGTGCCTTGTGCCCACTTTGTGAAGGCCTAAAATGTCAATCATTAGTCCCTTTTCCAGGTTATTCCTTTAAGTAGGGCAAGGAAGTCTTCTACCCTGTGAACTGCTTTGGTGCTGGGGTGGTGTTTTATTTCAGTAGTCCAAATATATGAACATGGTGTTGTTCTAGTAACATGGGCTGTGGAGCTCCTGGGTTCATATCTAAGTTCCATCATGTTCCTTAATGTTTTTGTACCTCAGTGTCCTAATCTGTAAAATTACTATAGTACAGATCCCTGCGAAATGTTGGGACGGTTACAATATGTTTAGAAGAGTATCTGCTATGTAATAAATGGTGCTTATAACTCTAATAATATTAATTATTAATCAAGATGAATTTAGTTCTGTTTTGTTTTTGAGAGAGTTACACATTTGCTAGATACTATAGTAACAAGCATGAGCCCCCCACCCCCTTTTTGCCAATATAGAAACAAGTAGCAGAGAGGCAGGCTAGGGAGGGATAAATTGTAGAAGGATGAAATTTGTTAAGTGTAAGGGTTGTGTAGTGGGTACTTGGGCTGTGCAACATGATTGGCAGTTCGAACCACTAGCAACTCTGCAGGAGAAAAACTGGACTTTCTACTCCAGTAAACAGTAACAGTGTCAGAAACTCACAGGGGGTCACTATGAGTCAGCATGCTTCTTTTGCAGTGAGTTTGTTTTTGGGGGGAGTTTAAGGGATTAGGAGTATGGAACATTAGATAAGAAAGATGGATGCACTGAAAGACTTTGGACACTTTTTTGGGATACCAAATGCAGACCTCATGGATACCACAATTTTTCCTGGGTCTATACATTGTGTTTTCTTTGTAATCTCTCATGTACCCTAATAATTTTAGCTCTTATGTACATGAATGGTATTGCTAGAAAAATGGAATAAACGTTGCCTGTGTACTGAAATGAGCCAAGCACCACCTAACCATACTTTGTTGCTATTGGATGACTGTTATTAATAAACAGCATTTCTCTTAAAAAAAAACTTGCTGAGTGGAGCGATTTCTTTACTTACTGCACAGTGCAAGGGCATTTGATGAACGGACCTCTATAAATACAAGTCATTATTATTACCCATTTGTGTTGCTCAACTGGTGAATAAGGGTTAAGGACTTCACTTTAAACAAGCAAACAAACAAAATCCTGGCCTATGGGAACATGATTTATAAACTAGACAACAGTCTACGTATGTCCAAGAGATCCCAGAGCCCATGATTAGAATTTTTGGTATTCAGAAGCTGATTTGGGCTCCCATTCAGAGAAGTCTTTTTTTTTTCCCTCCTAATTCCCCAACTGTTTAAATTGTGATTTGAGAGGAAGTTTACAAACCAAAATGGCTTTCCATTCAAAAAATGTATACATCTTTTGATTGGTAACATTGATTGCAATCCTTATTAATGTAACAGGACTCTACTCCTTTCCTGTGTTTATCATTTCTGTTCATTCCATCCGATTCTTGATGTCTGTTGAGCTTTATCCCTGGGCACATGCTATCCATTTGTCTCATGTGGTTGGTTGTTCTAGGGCAGTGGTTCTCAACTTTCCTAATGCCGCGGCCCTTTCATACAGTTCCTCATGCTGTGGTGAATAACCCCCAACCATAACATTGTTTTTGTTGCTACTTCATCACTGTCAGTTTGCTACTGTTATGAATCTGGCGACCCCTGTGAAAGGGTCGTTCAACTCGCAAAGTGGTTGCGACCCACAGGTTGAGAACCGCTGTTCTAGGTAGTGCATACCTCCCTGGTGTTATTTTCACCCGTCTGCTGTTTGGCTGAAAGTTGTGCCATTGGAGTGGGCTTGGTTCCAGGCTTAAAGCGCAACTAAAGGCTCTAGTGTTGGGGGTTCCATCAGTCTCTATCAGAGCAGTAAGCCTAATTTTTACAGTTTACACTTTGAGTTATTTTTTGGTCCCATTCTGTCCCCTCTAAGACTTCCTATTGTGATCTCTTTCAGAGTGTTCAGCAGTAGAAGCCAGGCACCATCTAGTTCTGCTCCCAGGATGGGGGAAGTTGGGGTTCACACGGCCCATTAGTCCAATTGTTTCCCTGCATCTTTTATTTTCTTCGCTCTTCTTGTCCACAGACGGGGAGAGACTAATAGTTGCATCTTAGAGAGCCACTCAGGTTTTTAAGATCCTAGTTCTACATCACCAAAGTAAGATGTAGAACATTGTGTTATGAAGTATCTTTATGCCAACTGACCTGGATGTCCCGCTGTAGTACAGTCCTGGGCCCCAAAGCCCAGTGTTTCATTCTCTGAAGGTATTTGGTTATGGTTAATACATTTTCATAACTCTGCCCCCTATATGCTCTCCTATATTCAGGAATATAGTGGTAGCACATATAAATACATATGTAGATATATCCTCTGTCAAACCTATATAGAAGGGGCCTTCAAAAAGTTTGCAAGATAAAATTTCCCCCCAATTTTTCCTATTTGCCTTCTCTCTCCTGTTCAGCATGCAAGCATAACTATGTAGATTATTATTATTATGGTGATGGCAGGACTGTGCCTAAAATAGTATTTGTCTTTGTGCCTTTGACTCTTGTGCTGTTCCCCATGTCTTATGCATCCTTTTGTTCTGTCTTCCCCTTTGTTGTATATTGCCTTTCCCGTCACACAAGTTAATATGTGTCTACCCTTTAGTTAGTGATTTGAGAGATTTCTTTTTGATGACGTGGTTTGGTAGTGAATGACAGTGTTAGTTTTGATTTAACTATTTAACTCCTCTACAAAATTTAGATTATCTTGACGTGAGAGCCAGTCTTCTTCTGGGTTCTCAGCAACTAATACAGGGCCTGGGATAGAGCACGTGTTCAATAACGAGCAGACAAATTGCATCGACTTAGAATCTGTAGGGTTTTTCAGAAGCAGGTTTTTGCACAGTTTGCAGATGATGGGGAGAATGCTCACCTAATTAGGGACTGACTTTCAGACCTTCAAAAACATTTTCAAAAACATTAATTAGAATTTAAATGTTAGCTCATCTCATCTCATTTCCTCTTTGTATACTTACCATGGAGCCTGATACATTGTTATAGGTGTTTAGTCCATATTTATTGAACGGATGGTGTGCTTATCTATTCATTAAAACAGGTCCCTTATGAGCTCTATCAGACACTTCTTTGAAGAAAGACAAGGTTTTATTGAGCAACAACTAGGCGCTCATCACAATGGGGGAGTTTTTACATCACGCAATCTCATTTTTGATTAATTGCAATACGATGGGATTTCTCTGAATGTAGTGAAACGCGTGTTCCTTTAGACGAGGTGCTCTTGCAGGCTCCCTCAAGAATGAAGTTTTACTGAACATTCATCACAGGGTAGCTTCTACTTTTGGAAAAGAGCAATGCTTTCCAGCCTGTCTGGAGCAAAACAAAGGGGTTGGCCTTGCTGTAGAGGAAAGGCATCTTTTTTGTTGAGTGTTGGGTTCTTAGGGCCTCAGGAGCCTGTGTGTACTCTCCAGTGCCTGTGTGCAGTCATTTGCCTGGCTCACAGCCTGGGCTGTAGCAGAGAGTAAGACATGTAGAAACTTTTCTGTGCTATAGCAGGGATCGACTTCTTCCTAGCCATAGTATGTTTCTGTCCTCCGTTCTAGATGCCCATCTTCAATCTGAGGAAGGTGTGTGTGTGTGTGTGTGTGTGTGTGTGTCTGTGTGTGTGTGTGTGTGTGTGTGTGAAGAATGGGAGTCAGGGGGAACCTATCACAACCATCGATGTATAGCCCCTTCTGGCTCCCCAAGGGGGAACAACAACAGAATCGTGGGTGATGGGAGACAGTGTTTGGTGTAAGATATGAAAATAATAATGATTTATAATTTAAAAAGGGTTCATGAGGGAAGGAGGGTGGGGGAAGGAGGGGGAAAAAGAGGAGCTAATACCAAGGGCTCAAACATAAAGAAAATGCTTAGAAAATGATGAAAGCAACATATGTACCCATGTGCTTGATACAATTGATGTATGAATTGTTATAAGAGCTGTAAGAGCCCCCAATAAAATGAATAAACAAAATTTTAAAAAAAGAATGGGGAGTCCGTCCGAGGTATTGGCTCTTGCCCCTTAAGTCTTTGTTGGTGAAAACTACTTCTGATTCATCTCTGAGAGTTTTATATTTCACTCATCATTGTGCTTCACCTGACAATACCAATCTTGTAACTACTATGAAGGTTGGATTTAATTAACTGCTCTTCAGACTCATGCAGTGCTACCTCCATAAAATGACACTTAGGGCATTTGTTAGGTAACTGACATAATGACATAAAAATCTGCATGATGGGAGAATGAGCCATTTCTCTTTCTTGGAGAGAGATGCAGGGGTTACTAACCCCTTTTGATTGAATACTTCCAACTTGGCAAATTTAAGGCAGCAGCAAGAGAGCCAACTGCACAAATTGATGTGTGCCATGAAGCTGTTATAAATTCTTGTAACTGGGTTGTGCACAGAATTATCTTATCACCTATATCTTTGTTTATTTTACTTAAACACTACACATATCAAGATAATTAAATAAATAGAAATAAGAGATTCTCATACTCTCCAAGGCTCATTTTAATGTGTACACGATTGTGTGGCATAAAGCAAAAAATTCACAAAGAGCTCTTGTTTGGAAAGCTGTAATGAATGGGTGATGCTTCTCCAAGTATAAATAATGGAATCTGTTCAAAGGACACTGCTTGAAGCCTGAGATGATCTCTTTTTCAGTAAATACTAAAAATAAGTGACCTAATTGATTGCTTGTACCTTTCTTTAGGTGTTTTCTTTGGAGCATTTGGGGGGAAAGCCTCTTAAATAGGCCTAGAAATGTATCGTGCATTGCACCATCTACGCTTATGTACATTTTCTCTATGACAGCAGACTCAGTTCCATGGTCGATGCAGGTTAATATTTTGTCTCATGAGCCTGAAGATGCTGTTGTACTCATGAAAGGTTAATAGACAGCCCTGGAACTATTCATAGGATTTTCTTTTGTTTGTTTGTTTTGGTTTTGGTTTTCCATGTCTATCTAGACAAGACAGGCAGGATAAACAATCCCGAGGGGAAAAACAATGGGACCAACGGTTCTGGGGTGACATGGGAGAGGGGGGAGCAGGGGAAAGTTAGGGGGGAGCCAACAAACCCAGGCACAAGGGAACAACAAGTGATCTAAAAATCAGTGATGAGAAGGGTGTACGATGCCTGGTGGGGCTTGATTAAGTGCAATGTAGCTGAGAGGAATTACTGGGAGCTTAATGAAAATTGAACATGATAGTGGGACAGAAGGAAAGTAAAAGGAAATAGGGGAAAGAACTAGGAGGCAAAGGACATTTATTGAGGTATAAATACAGGCATGCACATAGTTCTATGTAAATATATGTTAAATAATAAGGTAACAGATGGGCATTGGGCATAGTCAAGTCCTCCCTCAATGCAAGAACACTTTGTTCTAATAACCTGGCATTCTGTGATGCTCACCTTCCTGACATGATCACTGAAGACAAAATGGGGTCATAAGCAAATGTGGTGAAGAAAGTTGTTGGTGCCTGGCTATCAAAAGATATAGCATCTGGGGGTCTTAAAGGCTTGAATATAAACAAGCACCCATCTAGTAGGGAAACAACAAAGCCTACATGGAAGAAGCACACCAGTCTGTGTGCTCATGAAGTGTCTATGGGATCAGGTATCAGGGATCAGAAAACAGAACAAACAATCATATAGATGCGAACGAGGTGGTGTGTGTGTGTGTGTGTGTGTGTGTGTGTGTGTGTGTGTAGTAGAGACCCAAAGCCCATCTGTAGGCAATTGGACATCCCCTCACAGAAGGGTCACAAGGAAGGTTGGTGCAGTAGAGCACCAACGAAACATATGACATTCCTTTAGTTCTTTAATGCTTCCTTCCCTCCCCTCACTATCTTGACCCCAAATCTACCTCACAAATCCGGCTAGACCAGAGCATGTACACTGGTACAGATAAGAGCCGGAATCCAGGACAGAGAAACCCCCCAGGACCAATAATGGGAGTAGTGATACCATGAGGGTAGGGGGAAGGTGGGGATGTGGGTGGGAAAGGCAGACTGATCATAATGATCAACGTATAACCGCCACCCCCCAAGGGGGGAAAACAACAGAAATGTGGTGAAGTGAGATGGTGGTTGGTGTAAGATATGAAAATAATAATAATAATAATATATAAATTATCAAGCATTCATGAGGGGAGGAAGATGGGGGAGGGAGGAAAAAAGTGAGGAGTTGATACCAAGGGCTCAAGTAGAAAGAAAATATGTTGAGAAGGATGATGGCAACATGTGTACAAATGTGCTTGACACACTGGATGCATGGATTGTTATAAGAGCTGTAAGAGCCCCCAATAAAATGATTAAAAAGAAGAAGAAAATGCTATTGTGTTTTCACAATCGAAGTTCAGCGATTACAATTTTTATTGCTAACTAATTAATTAATTAATTAAATGTAATAATTTTGTTGACATAACATTCATGTACCATAGAAGTCAATGTTTTAAATATATTTTAAAAAAATTGGAACCCCCTCATAACTTATAATAAAATAAAAATTAATAAATACATTTAAAAAGAGAGTTGGGTAGTCGTCACCACAATCAATTTTAGATCATTTCCTTTTTTCTTGTATCCATTATTGAGCTTCCCACTCCCCCACCCCCAACCTCTGCTGTCATAACCCTAAGGAGCTATTATTAATCTAGTTACTGTCTCTATAGATTTACCTATCTTCGATTTCATATAAAGAAAATCATATGTAAAACCCCTAGCAACAGCAACATAATAAAACACAAAAACCTGAATCTAAAAGAAAACAGAAAATAATAAAAACTAGAACAAGTTATAGGTGGGTCCAAACGGAAAACCAAGGGCAAGACGTTGAGTTTGAATCTACCTGTATCTGCAGTCATCTCCTTTCCAGCGCACGCTGTCTGAGGACCAGACTGTTCTCATCTCTCTGCTCAATGGTCCAAGGGAGTTCAGTGGAAGCGTCATCCATGTGAGGACTCTGAGAAGGGATTTGGGGCCTTCACTATAACCCATAGCTTTCTGCAGACCCATACGTTTGAGGGCACTGAGTTCCTTTTGCTACCTCCAATGCAGCACAGAACTACGAGCAAACACTCATTTACCTCAAATTTACCACTTTTCAAGCTTCATGGGAGAAGCTCTGGATTTCAGGTTTTCTAGATTTGGGTGGCTAATGATCTATACTCAATTCCTGTTCATTCTGATACTCTATAGACTTGGATGCGATTCTTTTTAGCATTTTCTTTCTTTAGAATTGAAATGTCATCTTTTTGTATCTTTATAAGTCTCCTTAACCCCAGTAATCCATTGTAGTCTTTACCATTTTCAGAGCTCTCTCGATATCAATTCCTTGACTCCAGGGCACAGCAGGATTTGCTAAGCAGTCACCAGCACTGCCTCTCCGGGATACATCGACTCGCTGCCTCCTCAGGTAGCGAAAGGCTTCTGCTATGACGAGTATTGCATCATGTGTCAATGCAGATGTATACTGAAAGGGATGCATGGAAAAGAGAAGATCATTACAAATGACATTCTCTCAAACTTGCCTTGTGCTTCATGACTTTGATTCAATTCTACCTCTTGTTCTATGAAGCCATTCTCCTAATTAGGTGAATTAAGAGATCTCTCTGGGCAAGCCTGACTTTGGATCATTCTGGAATGATTCCTCTTACTTCGTGTGTGCAAATGTTAAGATTATTAAGATCAAAAAGCACAAGAAAATTGCTCTCTCTTGCTCTCAATACTGTGCTTAGTATTGAGTGAGCGAATACTAAAAGGTCAGGTCTTTTATAGAGGAAGAAAAACTTGTGACATTAAAGGATGACATGTGTGGACTGGAGAAGAAACAGCATGTCCTAAAGCAAGATTGTATTACTGCCGTTTGTACTAGAAAATTTAAATCTGGTCTTTACTTAGGGGAAAATGGAAATAGCCAAGTTAGGCAGCTTGAAATTAATTTGGAGGGAAACATTAATCATTTCTGTCTGGACAAAGTTTCTGGCAAACTAGGACCCCTGGCCAGCAATAAATCAGCGTTTGTTTCCTTGGGGGGAACGAAACCAAAGTTGGTTTTCCATTGTAGAAAATTACAATTGTCATTGAGTTTTAAATCTGATAACGTTCACAATCCACAGGCAGCACTTTATGATGCTACTTCTTCCAGGCAAGAACACTTACTTTCTATTCCTGGGTATATTGATATACTTACTCTGTTAGGGTTTAAGTCAGTTGCTTAATACAAGGTGCTTAAAAAAGCTCATGGAAAATGACATTAAAAGATAATGGAATTTTTAAAACATCATTTTATTGGGGGCTTGTACAACTCTTATCACAATCCATAGATAATGGACTTTTGTAAGGAACTTTTGGAAGGCTTTTCTCACAAGGACCTTGCTTATCTGGAATTTGAAGTGCTGGGTGTCTTTTCACGAAATGACTCAATCAAGCCACTTTAAAAAGGTGGTTTCTGTTTTCCAGGAGGGGACACATAGTTGGTAGAATCCTACTGGCTTTAAAAACAACAAAACAAAGCAAAACATCCTGTGGAGGGGACTCTTTCTTTCTTTAGTATGTCCAAATACAATCGAAAAGCGAATAAGTACATGATCATCTTTACAACTATCAATGTGCTTTGCTGCTTTTCTCTCACATACTTTTCATTTCAAGAGGAAATCATCCACTATTACGTTAACAGGGGCACATGGTCTTTCATGAAGAAAGGTCTTTGTGTCTGCCCAACCTACAAGCCAAACGGTGGTCTTTTTTCCCAGCACTCTTAATGGAGTCCAAGCCATGCCAAAAGAGCTATTTAATTTTCTATTTCATTCAGCTTCTACTTACCAATTCTTGGGCATGAAGGAAAAAAAAACCCCAGAAGGCCACATTCATACAATATAAAATAAGTTAACCTTCAGGGTTTTAGTCTCCAGAGAATTTTATTTCCTAATAAAAAAGACTGTACATACAAATTTTAAAGTAGTCTTTTTGTCTCTTTGATACAGAGCAAGGGTCTAGAATGATAGTGTTAAGTAAAAGTAATCTGAAAGTTGTAACCATCTATTTAAATAGTCCATTTGCAGGGGTCCTCAAACTTTTTCAACAGGGGGCCAGTTCACTGTCCCTCAGACCCGTTGGAGGGCTGGATCATAGTTTTAAAAAAAACTATGAACAAATTCCTATGCACACTGCACATATCTTATTTTGAAGTAAAAAAAACAAACGGGGCAAAAACACCCTGGGGGCCGGAAAAATGTCCTCGGCTGGCCGCATGTGGCCCACGGGCCGTAGTTTGAAGACGCCTGGTTCATTGTGGTAAGTTATTGGAAAGATTTAATTCCGAAGTCTGAAGATTTTTTCCTCACATTCTGAGAATGGTGCATCGTAAAACGGTGAGTTCTCAATGAAGCCGCTGAAGCCGGCCTTGTCTTCCTTCTCAGTGCTCAGACTCCGCAGCTTTGAGCAAAGCATAAACTACTCTGCAGCGCCTCTCTTTTATTTTTCGCCTTGCCCCTTTTCTTGTGCCTCACTCACACAGTGCCAAGAGTCTTGTACTACCTGACGCCTTCTCAAACATTCACTGACTGAATTCTGTTTCTACCTGTGAGCTGCTGAATCAAAGATTTCCGTTAGAGACTATGTATCGATTTACCTCATAAAACAGTTGCATGACAAAGGCTTCATCAAGAAACCATGGCCATATTTATTGAAACAAACTAGGACTCTTGATCTGACCATGGGAAAAATGTTTTAAAATGGGTCTGTCCTGGAAAAATCTAACGTGTACATGCACCATAACCTCAGGACACTACTTTAGTAGTAAATCGCTAAAATGAATGAAAATGTTATATTCGCAATGGATGTACAAATGTGCTTTACACAACTGATGTATGTATGGATTGCGATAAGAGTTGTAGGAGCCCCCAATAAAATGATTTTAAAAAAAAGGAAATGTTATATTCAACTCACTCAAACAATTCTCTTTTTTCCGAACATATCAATTGTATGAAGTCAGGACCCACTTGTGTGGTGTTCTGAGGTGGCCCATAAAGGGTAGCCCTGCATCGGTGACCCAGAATGTAACACGCTTCTGGTTTTCCATCATTCTCTCTATTCTTGCCAAGGAGGTGTTGAGGATCAATATCTTGGACTGATAAGAAAGGAGTGTTGTTCCCCTCCCTGCCCCAGCTCTTTCAGTTTGAGGCGGTCTGGTTGCCTAGTGGTTATGTGTTGGGCTGCTAACTGCAAGGCCAGCAATTTGAAACCGCCCGCCCCTCTGCAGGACACAGACAAGGCCTTCGGCTCCCAGAAAGAGTTCGCCTCGGAACCCCCAGGAGCAGTTCTGCCAGGGTCGATGCTTCCAGTTTACCAGGAAGGAAGAATTAAAAGTCAGTCTCATATTGGAAAATGGGCTCTTACCGCAGTGCACTGAGGGAAGGAGTTACTTAAAAAATACATTAAGAGGATCCATTGTGTAACGCGAGTAACTTCCCCCTAATTTATCTGTTTTAATTCTCGATTTTTAAATAACAGGACTTCTATCCATAGGGGAACAAATTTGAAAAATGTGCACTTTAAGCATGGCTTTTTGCTTTTAATATTCCTAGCTTGATTTCAGGAAAATGAGCAACCTAGGTAATCTAATTATATTTAAAGATATTCTTGCAGGCAGGGAAACATTTCCATTCAATATATGTATAGGCAACACACATTCGGTATTAGAGCCTAATTCACTTGGGTGTACTGAGATTCATGGAACTTATTAACACAAAGCAATCATATAAATAATGTAAAATCTAATTTCCTGTTTCAGACTATCAATCTTCCTTATTTATACCCACTGCCCCCACCCTTTGCCCAGCTCAGGTTCTTATAATATCATAAATTGCTATGAGCAGATTACAAATGAAATTCATTTAAAAAATTAAGTTAACTTCTTCCCAAACACTGGATTGTAAAAGGCCTCACTTTCAATAGCTTAGTTATTTGGTGGTTTAGTTTCGAGAGTGCCTGTGTCCCTTGCAGTAGCATTTTTAGCATCCTGAAATCCCTTGTGAAGGAAGAGCACTGGATCACTGGCTGTAAACATAGAGAGGCTGTACTGAGATGCTTTGAGAAGTTGGCCTAAGGTTTCCACATGCCAGGGAACATTACCTTTAGTGGTGCATTCTTGGCTTCAGGGAATTCCCTCTCATCCAGCCTCACCCAGCGCTGTATGAACTGCTGAACCATCGGGTTTTCATTGTTGACAATCTGGAAGCCTGTAATGTTGGCTCCCCCATGCATGACTCTTTCCAGCAAAATATCAGTAAAACCCTGGAATGACATTAAGAGGGAATCAGGGTTGTGGGAAGCCACGCGCTCTTACTCACGGTATCTGCTGATTAGATGGAGCATTAAGGGAAAGATGAGAAGTTCCTTGCCCAAGACCCTCAGTAGCTATCCAGAAAAGCCTGGATGCAGGCCTGTTCCAAGCGCACACTCTTTTTAAAACTACAGGCCCAGCAGAGGAGCTACGGAATTGTCCGTATTAGTGCCCATGTGTTGATTTAGACTAGAAGCCACATGGATAGACATCAGTGCAAACTTCAAGAAAAAGCTTAGCTTTATTTTACTGACCTATATTCTTTCTTCATTGACTATAAAAGCAAGGCTGGAAAGTGTTTCTAAAAAGTCTGACCATGGCTAGAATTTATTTTTTAAAAACCTTTTCAACCCTCCAGATCAAACCCAGCAGATTGCTTCAAATTCTAGTGGTGAGTACTTTTAAAGTTTGTGATTTACTGAAATCCCAGAGAATACAGAGAAACAGATAAACTGGTAGCTTGATTGTACACGATGGTACAAACACCAAGGTATGTCTCACATGTGTCCACAAACAAGTCCTGAAATCTGCACAGCAGCTACTATTTTCTCTACCCCTACCCGCCACCCACTGCCTTCCGTTCTGGCTACTGTCTGGTGTCTTAGCCACCTAGGCTTAATGAAGGAGTTTCTCCAAGGTTCACACCAAAGCTATCTCCACCTGGGCACTGCCAGCTCCCCCTGGGCACTGATAGCTTCTAGAACACTTCAATCAGGGGTTGTTATGATTTCTTCTGGATATTTGTTTCCTGCTAATTGTACTTGGGTCTCCAATGGGCTAAAGCCACTACCATGTAAGCTCTTATGAAATG
>NW_022109980.1:3328087-3348602 GCF_000313985.2 Echinops telfairi | reverse complement strand
GAAAAGACAGTGATTGGGATTAAGAGATTAAGAAATTTGTTGTGTCCAAAGAAGCAGGAGTTAGTTGACTCTTGTCCACCCTTCTATTTCTTTATCTCTCTCTCTCTCACTCTCTCTCTCTATCTCATCATCTATCTATCTATCTATTTATCTATCTATCTATCTATCTATCTATCATCTATCTACCTATCTATCTATCTATCATCTATCTATCTATCCTGGTATGGAAAAGAGCTCAAAACACAAGGAAAAACAACTTCATAGAGGTTGAGTAACACAGATTTATGCATTTATCAAAACTCATGAAGACTTACGTAAACTAAGGAAGATATAAATTCTACCTCAAAAATATATGATTTTCTTTTTGCATCAGACATTGCTAAATTCTACTCTTTAGGTAATTGCTTATAGCCTGTAGGATTATACACATTAAATCCTCTCCACAACCTTTTCAACAGGGATAGATTAGTCAACTAGCAAAGGTAAGCACAGACTTACTTATTAATCTGTAGTGTACAATTTCACATGGGTTTTATTTATTTATTATAAATTTGAATGCTTTTTATTTTTCTTTCTTTAAAAAAAATCATTTTATTGGTGGTTCTTACACCTCTTATCACAATCCATCCATCCATCCATCTAACCATCCATCCATCCACTGTGTCAAGCACATTTGTACATATGTTGCCATCACCATTTTCAAAACATTTTCTTTCTACTTGAGCCCTTGGTATCAGCTCATTTTTACTCTTCCCCCACCTCCTTCCCTCATGTTCCCTTGATCATTTATAATTTTTTCTATGTCGTACACCAACCACTGTCTCCCTTCACCCACTTTTCTGTTGTCTGTCCCGCTGGGGGGTGGTAAATGTCGATCACTGTGATCAGTTGCCCCTTTCTCACCTCAACCTTCCCCTTCCTCTCATGGTATTGCTACTCTCATTATTGGTACTGAGGGATTTATCTTTCCCAGATTCCTTGTGTTTTGAGCTCTTGTCCATACCAGTGTACATGCTCTGATCTAGCCAGATGAGTAAGGTAGAATTAGGGTCATGACAAAGTGTAGGGGGAAGAGGGAGGAAAGTTTCATGCATGTTTTAAGTTGATTACTGGGTACTTCTTCCCTGTCAGGGACTATAAATTTGAAAAGAGGCTTTGATTCTGTAGGTGAGGTAGGGTTGGGAGAGAGAAAGATGCCAGCCATATCTAAAAGCAAAGAGGCTTTGATTCTGTAGGTGAGGTAGGGTTGGGAGAGAGAAAGATGCCAGCCATATCTAAAAGCAAAGAGGCTTTGATTCTGTAGGTGAGGTAGGGTTGGGAGAGAGAAAGATGCCAGCCATATCTAAAAGCTAAATCTTTGATCTGGTGTAAAAGAATGTGAAACTATTCTTTACAACTTAGTAAGTAAGAACAAGTAAACTCATGCTTACCTTGCTTACTGAGTAACCTTACATTGCTTTTCAGAGACACTAATGTAGCAGAACACTAATGACAGAAGACCTGATGAGCCATGGGAGGACATCAAGTTCATCATTCATAAAGAAAGGAAAAGGTCATTAAAGAAACTATCAAAATGGATGTCAGAAGAGGCTCTGAAACCTGCTCTTAATCGTAGAGTAGCTAAAGCACCTAGAAGAAAGGAGAAAGTAAAATAGCAAATAGAAAATTTCAAAGGGCAGCTCGAGAAGACAAAGCCAAGTATTATAATGAAATGTGCAAAGACCTAGAATTTAAAAAACCCCAAAGGTAGAATACCCTTAGCATATCTAAAACTGAAAGAACTCAAGAAAAACATCAAGCCTTGAGCTTGAAAACTCTGTGCACAAAATACTGAATGATGCAGGAAGCATCAAGAGAAGATGGAAACAATACACTGTACCAAAAGGAACTAGTTGACATTCTACCAGTTCAGGAGGTAGCATATGAGCAAGAACCAATGGTGCTGAAGGAAGAAATTCAAGCTGCATTGAATGCATTAACTAAAACCAAGGCTCCAGGAATTGATGGAATACCAATATAAATGTTTCAGCAAGCTGATGAAGCATTGGACACACTCCTCTATGCCAGGAAATTTGGAAGATGGCTACTTGGCCAACTGACTGGAAGAGATCCATATTTTTACCCATTCCAAAGAAAGTTAACAGAATGCATAAATTATAGAAAAATATTACTGGCGTCATCTGCAAGTAAAATGTTGCTGAAGAACATCCAACAACAATTGTAGCAGTACACTGACAGGGAATAGCAGTTCAGGTTGGTTTCAGAAGGGACTTCATTGCTGATGTCAGATGGATTTTGGCTCAAAGCAGAGAACACCAGAAAGATGTATACTTGTGTTTTGTTGACTATGCTAAGGCATATCAACTGTGTGGACCTTACCATACTGTGGGTAGCCTTGAGAAGAAGAACTCCAGAACACTTCATTGTGCTCACGAGGAATCTGCAGATAGATCAAGAGGCAGTTGTGTGAAGAGAACAAGGGAATACTGCATGGTGGAATATCAGGAAAGGTGTGTGTCAAGGTTGTATCCTCTCATCATACTAGTTCAATCTGTATGCTGAGCAAATAATCAGAGATGCTGGATTATATGAAGAAGAATGTGGCATCAGGATTGGAGGAAAGCTTACAAGTAACCTGTGATATGCACATATCACAACTTTTTCTTGATAAAGGGAGGAGGACTTGAAGCATTTGCCTATGAAGATCAAGTATTCCAGCCTTCAGTGTAGATGATGACTCAATGCCAAGAAGACCAAAATCCTCAAACCTGGACCCATAGGTCACATCATGATAAATGGTCAAAATGTTGAAGTTGTCAAGCCTTTTGTCTTGCTTGTGTCCACAATTAATGCTTATGCTAGTAGCAGTCAAGAGATCAAAAGACACGTTGCATTAGGTCAATCTGGTACACAAGACCTCTTTAGAGTACTGGAAAGCAAGGTTGTTACTTTGAGGACTAAGGCGAGCCTAACCCAAAGCAGGGTCTTTTCCATTTCCTCACATGCATGTGAAAGTTGGACATTGAAGAAGGAAGACTGAACAAGAATCGATACATTTGAATTTGGGTGCTGGCGAAGAATAGTGAAAGTATCAGGGACTGTTAAAAGTACAAATTGGTCCATCTTGGAAGAAGTGCAGAGTGCTCCATAGAGGCAAGGAGAGCAAAACTTCATCTTCCATACTTGGGACATATTGTCAGGAGAAACCAATCCCTAGAGAAGGACAGAGTGCTTAGTAAAGTGGAGAGGCAGCAAAGAAAAAAAAAGTAAGGCCCTTAGCAAAATGGATTGACTCCTTGGCTGCAACAATATGTTTAGGCGTAGGAACAATTGTAAGGATGGTGCACGACTGTGTAGCATTTCGTTCTGTTGTGCACAGTGTCACTGTGGGTTGGAACAGACTTGATGTCACCTAACAACAACACAGGTAGTAGCACTGACAGTAATTAAATGCAAAGGAAAAGGAGGAAAGGCAGAGAGGGAGGAAGATGAAATTAAGAGAAAGGTTCTGATTATGAGCAGGATTTGGTTTGGTTTTGGATCCTTCATCTCTAACCACATTTTAAGCTATTACATCTTACCATAATTTTGATGAACGTTTATGGTGGTGAAACCCATGTATCACTCAATCCTATGTAAAGACACAAATATGTTGAGGTAATGACATAAAATCTCTAAATACATTAATCCACAAAAACAGAAGTATTGGCCCATGTACATATATTTATACAGCAATACACTGAGGTAGGGGATGGACTTTGGGTCTCTGCTCATACCCTCTCACAATACAAGAACACTTTGTTCTAACCAATAGGCAGTCTGAGATGCTCACCTTCCTGACACAATTGCTGAAGACAAAACGGGTGCATAAGCAAATGTGGTGAAGAAGGCGGATGGTGCCCGGCTATTAAAAGATATAGCATCTGGGATCTTAAAGGCTTGAAGTTACACAAACTGCCATTCAGCAGTGAAACAACAAGTCCACATGGAAGAAGCACACCACTGGTGCAATCATGAGGAGTCATAGGGACCAGGTAAAAGGCATCAGCAGACACATAACAAACAAAAACATATTGTTGAGAACGAGGGGGGCTGGAGCAGAGATCCAAAACCCATCTGTGGACAGTGGAACAATCTCCTCACAGAGGGGCTACAGTGAAGGGATGAGTCACCAGGGTACAGTAAAGCATTGATGAAACACACTATATTCCAGTGGTTCCTTGAGGCTTCCTCACCCCCCATTAGCATGACCCCAGTACGGCTTCTCAATTCAGACTAGACTGGAACATGTAAACAGGTATAGAAAGGGATGGGAACTCACGACACACAGAATCCAGGGACAGTAGTGGGAATAGTTATACCAGAAAGGGAGTGGGAAGAAGGGGAGAGGAAGCGAGAAAGGGGGAACTGATCACAATGATTGACACATAACCATACACTCCCCTACAGGGGGAAGAACAACAGAAAACATGGGGGAAGGGAGACAGTGGTCGGTGTGAGAGATGAAAATAATAACTATATACCATCTATCAGGGCATTATAGGGGGAAGGGGGGGGAGAAAGAGCTGATACCAAGGGTTCAATAGAAAGTCTAGAAAAGAATGAGGGCAACATATGTACAAACATGCCTGATTCAATTGATGTATGGATTGTGATGAGAGTTGTACGAGCCCACCCCAAAATGATTTAAAAAACAAAACAAAATCCCCCTGCAGAAACAATATTGAAGGAATATATTGATTGGTATGGAGAGATGTTTGTAATATGGTAAAATATTATAAAAAAAATGTGAAGTCTTACTGTAACACCCTAATCAATTAAACAAATACCTTTCTCCAAAAAAAATCTCTAAAGAAAAATGGGTAAATAAATAGATAGGGGAATGTAAGAAGATGGAATTTAGGAGAAAAGTGTTGGACAAAAGGGCAGGTATTGTCTGGCTCTGATCATTACTTTTAGACATTTTACATATACATAACCTCTTGTTAGATTTCCTCCTTAGGATGACAAACCAGTCAACAAGGTGGTAAAACTGAGGCTGAGTTATTTGAAGCCTCTCTTAAAGCCTTAATATAAAAGAGATAATTACCAGACATATGGATGGTAAATGAAACTTTCAATAGCATTCATTCACAAAGGCAGTCTGTGCTTACCACATTAATACATGTCATAATAAAGCAACGATGGCATTAAAATAAACATATGTGATCTGGTAGTCCTGAGCCACCATTCATTGGGCCTGCAAATCTTTATGGAAGTGGATTGCCACATCTCTTTCCTGCGAAGCAGCTGAGTGCCTTCACCCCTGCACCACATGACTTCCTTAGCCAGGGGTGGTCAAAAGGGACAACAAAAGTGTAGAGGTCAGTAATAGAAACATGGAAAGAAAAACATTTTGAAAATGTTTTCCTTTTCAAAACACATTGAAATTAGAGGGAGTAGGTGGACTAGGAAATGTCCCAAACCTCCTTATCCATGTTCACTCTCCTAAAACTGTAATGAAAGACTTCGGTTTTCAGCAGCCAGACTCAAGAAATAAAAGAATAAAGAGATAGCTTGCAAGGTTGGGGGAACGGTGGAAGAAGGCATGTATCCTCCATGTCTAGCTGCCAGCGGTTGATCTCCATTCCTTAGACTCCATTCCTGAATTTGCTCTTTATTTACTGGTCCTTCTTTATCCTATAATCTTTCCCAGAAAGCTCTATCTTCAGCACACCTTTCTAACTGAAATACCCATAGGCAAAAGGCAGTCCTCTCAGTCAGTCAGCATTGACCACTGTCAAGAGGCCTTCTCCTGTCAAACACAGTGCAATTACTCCCATTCAGGCCTCTCTCTGCTGGACAGGCCCAGCTTTCTTCTCCTACTCCATTTTCCCCCCTGACCCTTGAATACTGCTCTGAATAGAAATAGTGCAGTTATCATGCAAAAATATATGTGATTGCATGTTAATATAGATGGGTACCTTCTTATTATCAGAAAAACTCTGTCTTTAGGAAAAATTTAAGTTGTCTTTCTGTGCTAAATATAGCTTAGTTTATAAGTTTTTACTATTTAACCCATGTCCGTGCTCAAAACAAAATTAACATTTGGCTTTAGGTTTAAATGTCTGAGTTTCTAATGGCAACCTATACACAAAAGACAAAAAAATGTAATTTTATTTAATACATTCATTTTAACAGCCTGATTTCAAAGGAAAGTTCTGTATCGTAAATTCTATTTCCTCACACTGAGCTTCATCTTCTATTTAAACTCATATTTTTAAAAAGAATGTATTTTTATCAAAAACGAAATATGTTCCAGTAGGTTTATTTGACATTTTTGTGAGGAAGGTTCATTTTGTTTAAACAGTTTGCTGTCTTATGGCAATATTCTATCCTCTCTCAGAATTACAGACCCCTTTAGCAGTTTGATTGTTTGAAAACAAGTTTCTTCTTCTGGTATCTCTCATCTACCAAAAGATGTTAGAAGTATTTTTTTAAACTTTTTTTTGCCTTTTGAATTTTTGATTGCTTGTGAGAGTAATCATCATTTCTCATATTATTGGGCTTTGAATGTTTACCATCGAATACATGTTATACTTCAGCCAAAGGATTTGTTTCATTTTGAGGATTTACATTCTGAAAAACAAACAAATTTCTTATTTGTTTTATTTTGGAATTTTTCATTTGAATTCACTTTGGATGAGACACCAATGCCCTAGGACCCACTTTCTAATTGCCTGCTGTCTAAATTAGGTACTAAACTATATCTTAAACATAATGCATATTTATAAAAATAAACTCATTATATCCCGTTCAAACTTTTCCTTTTAGGTGATACTTGGCCAGTTGACCATCCTATAGATGCAACCTGAATCTGCTCTGGGTGCAACTGTCTCTTACTGGTTCCATGACAGAAATATTTTCCCTGGATTTTTGAATGTTGTTGTTGGGGGGGATGTCTTTTCCTTCTTACGTGTGATTTGTATTTTTTTTCTGTATACTGTTATGTTTTTAACTTTACCACTCTAGCTTGATGTTGTGAGTTATTGTTTTCTGTTGTGTGTCCCAGCTGTGAAGCACAGGAGGAGTGGATGCATAATGACAATTACTGATACAAGGGGATATAGAAAAAACAGGGGTGGGGGATGGGTGATATGAAGAGAAAGGGGCCTTGGGGAATAAATAATGAAGGCAGAGAAGGTAGGGAACACTGGAACGTAATGCGATTGCACAACTCATTTTAAAGGCAATTTAACCTTGGGAAAGGGGATCCTCTAAAATTGATGTGGTAATGATTGTATAATTCTCCTTGATATGATTGAACAATGGAACAATTGAATTGTATGGTATGTAAATTATGTGCCAATAAAGCTGTTAAAAAAGGACTAACAAAAAAATAAAACAAATAAATAAAATTGAAAACAAAAACAATAGAATCAACAAAAGCAGAAGTTGATTCTTTGAAAAGATCAATAAAATTGGCAAACTTTTAGCCAGATTGACAAAAGATTCAAATAGTCAAAATAAGGAATGAAAGAAGGAACATTACTCAGAAGAAAGAAAAATATGACAGAATGTTATGAACAATTATGTGAAACCATGGATAACCTAGATAAAATTGAAAATTCTTAGAAGCACACAACCCATCCAAACTGACTTAAGATAAAACAGAAAGTTGAAACAGACCCCTTACAAGTGAAGAGATAGAGTTGCTGATCCAAAACAAATAGTCTTGAACCAGTTGGCTCCACTGAGTACCATATATACTCGAGTATAAGCTGACCCGAATTATCAATTGAAGCACCTAATTTTACCACAAAAACTGCATTAAAAATGTGCTGAAAAACTAGGCTTATACATGAGTATATACGGCAATAGTATGAAGCATTTAGAGTTACATACTACTTGAATTCTTGTCTGGGGTCTTAAAGGCTTGAAGATAAACAAGCGGCCATCTAGCTGAGAAGCAACAAAGCCCACATGAAGAAGTACACCAGCCTGTGTGATCGTGAGGTGTTGATGGGATCAGGTATCAGGCATCTAAGACCCAGAATAAAACCATACCCAAGGTGAATGGGGTGGGGTCTGCAGTGGAGACCCAGTGCCCATTAGACAATTGGACATTCCCTCACAGAGGGGTCACAGGGAAAAGATGAGCCAGTCAGGGTGCAGTATAGCACCAATGAAACACACAACTTTCCTCTAGCTCTTTGGTGCTTCCTTCACCCCACTACCGTGACCTCAATCTACCTTACATGTCAGATTAGACCAGAGCATGCACACTGCTACAGGTAAGAGCCCGAAATATGGGGAATCGAGGATAGATAAGCCCCTCAGGGTCAAGGAGAGTAGAGATACCAGGAGGATTAGGGGAGGGTGTGGGGAGAAAGGGGGAATCGATCACAAGGATCAATCTAGAACCCCCTCTCAGGGGGATGAATAATGGAAAAGTGGGTGAGGGGTGACAGAGGACGATGTAAGATATGGAAAAAATAATCTATAATTTATCAAGGGTTCATGAGGGAGGATGGGCGGGGGAGGGAGGGGGAAGAAATGGGGAGCTGCTATCAGGAGCTCAAGTGGGAAGAGAATGCTTGGAAAATAATGATGGTGGCATATGTGCAAATGTGCTTGACACATTGGAGGAATGGATGGATTGTGATAAGTGATGTAAAAGCCCCCAAATGAGGAGCTGATAGATAGGAATAAATCTAAACAGGGACAGGAAGGATTGAGACAATGAAAATTATAAAATACTGCTGAAAGAGAAGCCGCAAGTGGAAAGTCCATGGATGGAATACAATATTGCTTGATGCCATTAATCCCTCAAAGGATCTACAGATTCAACACAATCTCGATCAAACTCAGGGATACATAGGGTAGCCCACTAAAAACGAGGAGGAAAAAAAAGACACAGGTAACCGGCGGAACAGGCCACTAACCCACCCAAGGTGGGTGTTGTTTATATCTCCACAGCGAAAGAGGGACCAGACTTCAACCCGGTGCTCCAAGACAAGAACGCAGCACACTGACATGAAGAAGGGAACCAATAGAGAGGTCTGAGGGGCCGGCCCCAATCCCAACTAAGTGGACAGACCCCCCCCCACCCGAAGTATTCACTTCAGAAGACAGCACTGAAGCTACAGCTCAAGGAGAGGGACTTGTCTGATCAGAGCACACAGGAGCAAATGAGTGGGGAGGGAAACAAGAGTGGAGCACTTCTTGGCCAGCCAAGCCCTGAGGACAATATTTCTTCTCAGAGCAGTCAATGCACAGAGAGGATCATAGGGCCGGCCCCACCACGGGGCACAACGTTCCTCACTGACCCATAGCACCAGGGGGGGCAGCACTGGAGACATACGACCGGAACTGTGACCGCCCTGAGCTCACCACACCGAAGTGAGACACTGGGGGCGTGCTACAGGGCAGCAAGGGGAGCAGAGCGATGAAGTCCCCAGGGAATACCAAAAATAGACTGTGGGGCCAGGGCGTGACACCCCATCAGACTCAACTGGAAAAGACTTGTAAAGAACAACTAATAGACCTTGAACTATTTATAGGGTCTTTGTGTTGTTGTTGTTGCCTTTTTGTTGTTGTAGCTGTTGTTTTATTTTCTCTTGTTGCTTTGTTGTGCCCAGTCTTGTGTGGGTGCGTATTGTTGTTGCTGCGTGTCTATCAGATAAGAGCTCTCAGCACATGGACTTCAGGACAGATAAACCCCTCAGGAACAGTAGCGGGAGTACCAATATCATGAGGGTAGAGGGGATGTTCGGGGAGGGGTAACGGGGAGAAAGGGGAACCCATCACAAGGTTGGATATATAGCCCCCCACCAAGGGAACAAATAACAGAAATGTGGGTGAAGGGGGCAAATGGAAAGTGTAAGATACGAAATAATAACAATATATAATTGATCAAGGATTCACAACGGTGGGAGGGTGGGGGAGGGAGGGGAAAAAAGAGGAGCTGATACCAAGGGCTCAAGTAGAAAATGTTTTGGAAATTATGATGGCAACAGTTGTACAAATATGCTTGATATAACATATAGATGTATGGAATGTTATAAGAGCTGTAAGAGCCCCCGATAAAATGATTTTTTCTAATGTCCAAAAAGACAAAGAAAAAAGGAACCAAATTTGACCAATGGTTACCACTGGTGAAGGAGGAATCATTTTTTCTTAGTGGGTATTGAGTTTTTGTTAATGGTGGTGGAATAATTTGGAAAACGATATCAGTAATGGTTGTACAATAGGAAGAGCATAATCAGTGGTATCAAATTATGCATGCAGAAGTTGAAATTGTGTATATATTTATGTGTGTGTATATTTTTGCCACATTTTAAAAAATTACACAACCATGAAAAAAAGGAATAAAAATATTCTAAAATAGATTGTGGTAAGGATTGCACAACTCTTCTTGATATGATTTTGAACTATTGAATTGTATGAAATGTGGTTGAAGTGCCAATAAAGCTGTTTTGAAAAGTGACAGTCTCAGGAACTCACAGGAGCAGTTCTACCCGTCCTACAGGGTGGCTGTGAGTCGCCATGGGCTCCGTAGCAGTGAGTTTGATTTGGTTTTGAAGTGTGGGAGGCAGGGGAAAAGGGGATTAATGGCGATAGAAGAAATGTCGCACTGGCTAAGGTTAGGGTTGCATAGCTGATTATTTGCTGTTAATTGTTGTAGAGCTATAAAAAGTTGACTTGGCAAAAATTGTGTGATGGAAAATTTACAATGACAAAGACAAAATGAAAAAAAGCGTAGCTGCTTAGGTACAATCCGAAACCGTATGGGACTCCGGACCCTGCTTTTGAGGTTTAGCGTCATGCTTTCACGGGCCGTCACAGTTCATTGGCCTTCTGACCTGTTTAGTGCTTCCGTTCTGCTTCCTAGTCTGGTTTGTAGTCCTAAAAGCTTGCAAGTGGCCAGCCCAGGCACAGCTGGCTTTCAGTCTCCTCGTGGTGTTTCCCCACGTGGGTGAGATTGCCCCCTGGGTAGTCAGTGCTGGCCCTTCAGCTTCACTGGCAAAAAAGGCCTACCTTCTGGGACTGATACTGCCTCCGTTTTTTTTAGAATAATTAACATAATAAAGACAGCATTTACCCAAGGAGAAAGTTAATAAACTGAAACAGGAAACACAGGGAGCAAGTGGGAGAAGGGATGGCTCATGGAAAGATGGTCTTGGATGAATTGAATCAATGTACTCTATGAATTGTTGAGTGTAAAATTACGATCTTCTCTGTAAACTTTCACCCAATTCACAATAAAAAGTGAAAAAAAAAAGGCTGCCTTGAGCATTAAATTCTGTTAAGAATCAATACGGGATCTAATTAACAACATCAACTTGAATGAGTAGATAGTAATTTTAAGGGGCAGTGAATGTATGTTTATGAGGGAGAATAACATAGAACAGGAGGACACGAATGATTCACACCTTGAAGAATAGACCATAATCAATGCTACTGAATTATATATATGTAGAAAGTGTCGAATTGGTGTATGTATGGCTATATGTATTTCTCAATAACAGCACCAACAACACAATCAATAAAATTGCGTCTGAATCTTCTTCCACGAGCAGAGGTCGAATTATGATTTTTTTCTTGTGTGCCAATAATTGCGTAGGGTTTTGTCTATTGTGATGCCTGCTTATGGACTTGTGTCCTTCATCGTTGGCTCTTTCTATACCTTCTGTGTAACAAGTATAATGTGTGTATTGCATAAGGACATTGACAAGTGACTCCAAGGTCCCACATTCTTTTTCTTTGCAGCAATTGGAATTTCTGTTAAGCCCATTTTACGAATTTTAGTATTTAGAAGTAATGGTATTTTGGTGTGCTTACACTAGCCTTCGTAAACTATGGTGCTGCTTATATTTCACTAAGTCTGTTCGTTGAACTGGATAGTTTGTTGGTTAACTGCTGCTGTGGTGTGAGTAAACTTGGTATGTAGGAGAGATTAAAAGAGCTGAGAGAAGGCAGAGGAAGGTGGTAAACAATCCTTAATGCTCAGCTAGGGTGAGTAGAAATTCTGCTTGCTCATTTTCTGTGTTCTATATCGAAGGTGGTTGTATATGTTCTAAGTGTCTGTGTGCTTGAATGCTTTCATATGTGCAAAACTGACACTATTGGGTATAATGTTCAGAGGTGATCAATTTAAAAGGTAAACTATTTAGATCCATAAATCATGCTCTATTTCGTCATTTGGATCACTCCTGTGATCCAGCGCATTGTTGCCTACACCTGAACACGTCTGTATAAAACCAGCCATCGTATTTGTTCCAGGACTCTGTACAGTCCCCTTGATTTACTTTGTTTTATAAATAATCTTACTGGGGGCTCTTACAGCTCTTACAATAATCCATACCTCAATTTCATAAAGCACATTTGTACATATGTTGCCATCATCATTTTCAAAATATTTTCTTTCTACTTGAGCCCTTGGTATCAGCTTCTCTTTTTTCCTTCCCTGCTACCCTCCTCGTGAATCATTGATAAATGATAGGTTATTATTATTTTCATAACCTACACAATCCGCTGTCTCCCTTCACTCATGTTTCTATTGTTCGTACCCCTCTGGGGTGCGGTTGGGGGTGTTATATGTTGATCATTGCAATCAGTTCCTTCTTTCTCATCCTTCTCCCCCTCCTTCCCCCTACCCTCATGGTATCACTACTCCCATTGCTGTTCCTGGGGGAGTTATCTGTCCTGGATTTTGTGTGTTGAGAACTCTTACCCTTGATTCATTCTTGATGGCCACCTTTTGCATGGGCACTAGTTACACAACTGGCATCCAAGTACAAACTGTCCCTGATTTTATAATAACTGAACAGCCCAGGGTTCCAGAATTTCACATAACTTTGATATTATCCTATCTCCCTTGTTTTGTTCATATTGAAATTCAGTTTCCTTCTTGTAGTATAGATAATTGACATTTGGAAATTAATATATTCAAAACTGATCTTCAGAGCATTTCTTTTCGAGGTATTCTGTGATTTCCTTCATACAGTGCTATTCATAGGGTTCATGTTGGAAATGCAGACAAGATAAGTTGGGTGATGTTTGTTGAGTTGATACTATATTATGGGAGAGAAATAGGAAAGGTGGCTTGCTTCTAAGGAAATGAGAGCAGTAGTACAAGGGGTGGAAGACTGCCAAGGGTGTCTATCTTAATAATTTGGATAAAGACTGGCTCCATCTTCAGTGTCATTTGAGTGGTTGATCTGGGTGATTCTTGGATAGGGAAATGCATTGTAATTTTGGTGACTCACATTATTAGGCTACTAATGAAAGACACAAGTCTTTTTCTAGAACGCAGGTCTATCCTCCTGGGAGGGTATAATGTGTGGAGTTAAAGGTTACACGATATAAATTAGCACTTAACTATGGGTTGCTGGTATTGTTCATTCACTGTTTTATCCTCTAATTCAATCAACAATCACACTTGGTCTTTGCCTGGAGTCCAGTGAGAGTTATTTATAGGACTATAGCAGTCATTACAGCTTTATATATGTTCTATAGGTGGGGAAAAAGCCACTCATCATTTTTTGTTAATAGTTGTGTGGAGGTAAAATATAGACCATAAGACTCATTCATTTGCCACCGATCTTTACAATACAAATCAGAACATTTCTCTCCCTGTTTGGAACTCTTCAGTGAATTCTGTTAAAAGAAAAGAAAAAGGTGAAATCTTTACCTGGCCCTGTCAATCACTGTGCTCTAGCCAAAATTGCCTTCTCAAAGTTCCGAGATAATATCAAGCTCATTTCTACCTCAGGGCCTTGTGTATTACATGCACTTTCTTGGCTTCTTCATGCAATTGGCTGTTACTCACCTTCAGATAATTGTTTCAAAGTCACCCTTTGTGAGAGGCTTTCCCTGAAACAAAAGATTGACTCCCTGCACTTTCTTTTCTGGACCCTGATGCTCTGTCCCAGCACCGGTCCTAGTTCTACCTCACTTAGCAATAGATAGATATAAAGAAAGTTAGAGAGAGTTCATCTGACTCATGGCAACTGTCACATACTCACTCACTGCCAATGAGTCAATATCAACTCGGAGCAACCCTATAGGACAGCATAGAATGGCTGCTGTTGGTTTCTGATACTATAACTGTGGGGCGGCTGGTAGTTTTCAACTCCTGACCTTGCGGTTGGCAGCCCAAGGGATGATGTTGCCCAGCCCAGTTTCATTCTCACAATTGCCAGTATTCTTAATTCCACTGTTGAGGCTATTGTGTCAATCCATTGCACCCCGAGTCTCCCTTACATTTGTAGGCCCTCTACTTCACCAAACATCATGTTCTCATCCAACAATTGATTCCTCCTGCTGATGTGTCCAAAACAAGTGTGGTGAACAATGTTCTGTTTTGATCCAGAAGATTTTCAGTGTCTATTTTTTTGGAAGTAGGTTACCAGGCCTTTCTTCCTAGTCTGTTTATGCCCCAAAGCATCACTGATACCTGTCTGCCATGGGTGATCCTACTGATATTTGAAATATTGGTGGCATAGCTTCCAGTATCATAATAAGGTGCCAGCCACCACATTATGACAAACTGTTGGTAGTAGTCATGGGGTCGACTCTAACTCATGCTGTCCTTTGTACAACGAACTGAATGTTTCTTGGTCTTGGGTCATCATGAGCATAGGTATGTTTTCCTTCTAACCTCGCTTCCGCATCACAGCAATGAGCAAGCCACCGCAGTGCAACACACTCACAGAGCGCTGATGGATCACTTACCACAGCTGTGAAAATGTTGTCTTCCAAATAGATAATAAGGTCCTTAAGGAGATCTTTATCTATCTATCTATCTATCTATCGATCTATCGTTCTATCTATCTATCATTTATCTATCATCTATCTATCTATCTCTCTATCATCTATCGATGTTTCAAAGTATATTTTAAAAGTTATATGCATTATATATAACTACATTCATATATATTTCCAAAAATCCATGGGAAAGTAGACAAGTAGAAGTAAAGAATGGAATTTTTCTTGTTGAACTTGTTGAAATACCCACATACAGACACCACGCAGAGACTGAAAAGAACTTCCGACTATCCAAAGTCTGTGTCGACCCGTATGGACTTTCTAATT
The DNA here is from genome assembly GCF_000313985.2 of Echinops telfairi. Classification (NCBI taxonomy): domain Eukaryota; kingdom Metazoa; phylum Chordata; class Mammalia; order Afrosoricida; family Tenrecidae; genus Echinops; species Echinops telfairi. Next base: position 3,333,524 of record NW_022109980.1, on the reverse strand, counting down.
GTTTGTTACAATTCAAGATGACAGTAGGATAGAAACAGAGAGTAAGGCTTTATAAACCTTCACAGTAACTTGAGAGGGTAATATTATGTGTGTTGAATCTTATACTAAAAAAACATCAGGCTTGTGATTTATGTGCCTTATTTTGTTTAATTGAAGTATTTAGTAATTCATTTTTGTTGTACTTTTATTAGCCTGTGAAGGTTTGGGGGCAAAAGCCCTAGTCCTTCATTACAGACGGTTTGAGAACCACTGCTTTTGAGGACGTGATCCGGGGGCCTGGGGAAAAACAGAACTTTTTAGTTCATTTCGCCGGAATATTGGGTAGAAGGTGATCTTTTGGTGTTGATTTCAGGCAGCAGGGTGAGAAAGGGATGGTTGACTCTAATGGGGGCATTTTTGGACAGAGAGTTTCAAAGCTGGCTGCTTGAAGCTGATTCATGCTCGTGGCTTTGAAAATGCAAGGTATGACGTTGTATCTGGGCCTGCTCTCCACTCGACACTGTCTTGGTGTTGTGCTGTGTTCTACCCTACTTCCATGTTGAGATGAAAGTGAATTATGAACCACAAGAGAGGTTTGTATTACTAGAGGTGCCTGGGCTTTTTGGCATTTGGGATCCCTGGGAATTTCCCCCTTCAAACCTACTGCCTTAGCCTGCAAGGCCAGCCTCCAGCCCAATGAGCTGTGTGTTTACAATGCCATCTGCTGAGGTGTCAGTGATCACAACACATGGCTTGGAGCATCTCAATTTTTTATTTAGAACATTAAAAATGGAAGAACAAAGGAACAGAAAGTTGAGGACAGAACAAGAAGACCTGGAAGGGGAAGGGAGCAGAAGGGAGCAGTTGTTGGCAAGCGAGACATCACGAGGCAGTCTCAAGGGAGCTCATTTTCTCTTTGGTCAAAAAAGGCCTTTCTCTGTTTCCGGTGCATTCTGAGATCTGGTCAACCGAGGATTTACTTCTTTAAGCGAAATTACTCCTGTGTTAGTTACATTGTAGGCATAATACTTTTGTTTTAGTGGTATTTGGGGACTATTTTGGGCTGCGATCTTCATGATCGGCAGTTTGAAACCACCAGCCTCTCTGTGGGAGAAAGACCGGGTTGGGATTGACTGGATGGCAGTGAGTTTGGGAATATTCGATGTCATCTAGTACCCCTTCTCATGATTATTTCCTGGCACACAAATATGAGTGGAGTGGGAGGTAGAGAGAAAAACAGAGGAGGAAAATGAGAGCATTGGGGAGAGATGTGTGAGAAATAGCAAGGAGAGGTGGGGCAGAGAGAGAGAGAGAGAGAGAATGTTGGAGATACAATCATATTTTTTCTTTGACTTTTGGACAACTTTCAAACCCAGATTTACAAAGCTGTCCCCACCCCCCTTTTTCAAAGCCCTTTTATCTTTGATAAACCTCACTCTTACAAAATTTACATTTTGCACTCCATTCATTGACATTGATGCACAGGCAAATGTTTCTTTTTGATCTTTATGGGGCTGACTTGCTTTTGAAATGCTAAATTGGGGCAAGTGGGAAGAGCAATTTACTCTATCAAGAGTCTGCTCAACTTGGATTGAAAATGCATTGGCAATGAATTAGCTGAGAGACTTTGGGCATGTCCTTTCTGAATCAATGTCTTGATCTGTAAAATGATTAAAAACTAAAGGTGAGCAGTATGTTAACATCTTCTCATTTCTCCCCTAGCAAGCATGATCCCTTGCTTTTCTGACTCTCTAGCCCTAGCAGCTGACCTTACTTAGCCTCCATTTGCAGAGTCAGCACTATCCCCGACCCTAGAACCAGTCTTGGCCGGGGCACAGAAACTGTTGGTTCTTCTTAAGTGGTTAACTGATGCAACACTGAATAAGTCCTGCTGTGGTTCATGTTCTTCAAGGGTTTCTCAAGTGCTTGCTTCTTTGGCCTCAGGTTGAGGGCAGAGTATCCACCATATCTATTATTGGACCACAGAAGAACAGCAACAGCAAAATCAGGAGCAAGTGCATAGGACAAAGCAGCGAACTTCCAGCCCACAGGTGAAATAAGGCTGTATGTTTTTAGGCAGGAGATTGGCTTGTGGAGTGGTGTGCCTTTGGCCACTTAATTGGAGGAGCAGGGTTTGCTGACCCATGGATTGCAGCTGAATGCCTTCCGGTTGAGGCCTTTTGCAGAGTGTCATGCCCTTTCAGCATTTATTGGTAGCCCTAAATAGCTTTGTAGCATTGTCTGAGCAGGGCAGAGGCCAACCCATGAGGCTGAGGGCCAAAGAGAGGCATGCATGCCTGAAGGCATGGCAGATAAGAAACTGTCCTGACTGAACAACTGTATCATGAGAATTTTTTTTCTAAATTGTAACCTCTTAACTTTCCTAATAAGTCTTATAATTGTGCGCACTGGCAATGAATTATCAAACCCAGCTGAGAATTAAAGAGTGCATGGGAGGAATGATTAGTGTCAGAATAGGGTCAAAAGGTGTGAAGGGTATCGGTTTGCCTAACCTCTGCCTTGTGGCAATCAGCCTTGGCAGCCATAGAAAGCAAGATATGGCCCCCACATCATTTGTTACACAGGTTCATGAAAGTTTGTTTTATTATAGGTTAGTTATTGGAGTTTTGGGAGTCAAACCTGTCTCTTGCCTCATCCAAATACTAAACCAAACTCAATGCCATCGAGTCAATTCTGACTCATAGTAACTCTATAAGGCAGAGAAGAATTGTCCTTGGGGGTTTCTGAGACTGTAACTCTTTGCTGGAGTAGAAAGGCTTCTCTTTCTGCAGTGGGGTGCTTGGTGGTTTCAAACTGCTGACCTTGTGGTTAGGAGCCCAACATGTAACCCGCTACACTATCAGGGCTTCTCCTCTTGGCTCTTCTTTTTTATTATACTATATTGATTTCATCTTTTGCATCTATTGCTGATTTCAGTTCAGGGTCCTGAGTACAGTGAGAGATAATTCTGACATATAGGAAAAAGTTAAAGTATAACACATTTTAGAACGTAGTGTAAGGATCCTTATCCAGGACCTTACCTTGTGAGAGGGAGAGAGGCTGCTTAACTGACAGGGGCTTAGGGAAACAAACATGTGACTGAGTTCAAATGAAAAGAAGACCACTAGTGAAGGAGGAGTGACAGCTCAAAGCACGGTGAAGGAACCCATATTGTCATCACTCAGAATAATCCTATATATGATTTTGTTTCTATAGAGGCAGACTTCTCTTGTTCTTGTACTATGTATTCTTCTAAGGTCTCACAAGTCTGAGTTCTATGGTAGGCTCTCAGGTTATCATTATGGTCCCCACCTTTCTTTTCCTAGTGATTTTATCTTGTAGTTTTCTAACTCCCAGGCTTTCATTTCCTTCAGGTCTAAGTTCCAAGATAGAAAACAAAGCTCTATTCAAGGATTGGCAGTAGGAGTAAGGAGACCTGGAGAATTCCAGAATGGGAAAGACCTTTAGAGATCATTTGGTCATTTTAGGCTTACCGAAACAGTCATTGATATATACTGCTCAGGTTTCTGTTTGAGACAAAGTTTATCAAAAAGAGTTATATTAGCTGAAAACCACCAGATTCAGGTGCCTTCAGGCTATGCCTCATTTTTCAAGTGGAGTCTGTATTCTTCCTGGGAAGCTGTCAGTCAATGACTAGATCACCGTTTTGAGGTATTCTGGGATTCCTTTATGTGTAGCCTTTGCATCAGAGCTCCTGTTTGCATTGGCCAAGACTTGTTCAGAGTTATACTACTGTCTGAAACTCTTCCCATTAACCCTTTTCCTCCCCCTTCCTTCACAAGTGTCAGACCCATATTGTAGTCTGAAACTTTTGCTGCCTCCTTCTGCTCTCTCGCTTATATTTCAGTGATGATTCTCAATGTATAATATATGCCTTGTATTTTTCACTACGTCTTAGCATCTGCTTCCAAAGCATCCAGTCAACACATGAGCCAACCTTCCACCGAAGCCCAAGTTTTACAATAAAGACACTGAAGCTCATATTTAGCTACTAGCAAAGCAAATATGATCACTTGAACTTCTTGACCCCCAGTCCAATATCCTTTCCTTTATTTATTTTTATTTTTTAAACATCATTTTATTGCGGACGTGCACAAGTCTTATCACAAACCATCCATTCATCCATTGTGTCAAGCACATTTGTTCATTTGTTGCCATCATTATTCTCAAAATATTTTCTTTCTACTTGAGCCCTTGGTATCAGCTCCTCATTTCCCCCCTCGCCCTTGATAATTTATAAATTATTATTTATAATTTATAGTAATTTATAAATTATTATTATGTTGTCACGTCTTACACTGTCCGATAACTCCCTTCACCCATTTTTGTGTTGGCTATCCTCCAGGGAGGGGGTTATATGTAGATCATTGTGATCAGTTCCCCCTTTCTACCCCACCTTCCCTCCACCCTCCTGCTATTGCTTATTGGCCCGTAGGCCAATGTCTTTTCTTAAACTTCAGTCATCTATATGCCATTTTCACAGTCTTGTAATCTCTGTTTATCTCCCATGCTATGTTTACTTCTCACATTAAAATTATTTCCCCTTTTGTTTGTTAAATCACTCTTTTAGCCTTGTGTGAAGTAATAATATCCATATCATGAGGATTTTGATGTTAGTTTTGTATTTTTCTAATACACATTAAATAAATATATGACCGCTATAATAACTGTCAATTACATGTGAACTCCACATTTTAAAATACTGTGCTGTATTCCTTGTGCTTCCTAGGACAAACAAGGCAGAGAAGAAGGGAAAGGAAGAAGAAGGAAGAAAGGAGGAAAGGGAGAAGAGAAAAGTAAATATTAGTGAGGAAGGAATGATAATGATTCATCAATAACAACTGCCTCTGTTGCCTTGTGGTGACACTCATGTTTCCTCCTAAGCCCCTGTTTAACTTCCATTGAGTCAAAAAACATCATTTACTTCCAGGAGCCTAAAAGCCAAATAGAAAGTATTCAAATGTAAATTCAGAACTAATCCCCCAAATGGACTAAAATGCTCCACTCTGAGAAAATTATTGGAGAAGACACATAGTACACTTGAAAGTTGTGGCTCTAATATGTATCTGATAAAGAACTTGAATGTATATATTTCCTAAGAAGAAATTTAAGTAATAATCTTTTCTCATTAAAAGCTATGCATTATTAAAACAAAGTAAGATTTTTGCTTTACAAAATCTAAACATAATTATAATAATCTTTCACCTTTGTTGCTATTCTTTTAGTTTAGGATCTTTATAATGATCATTATTCTGTTGTACTAATGGAACAAAACTGTGGGTAGAATTCATGTTATGTAACAATTTAATAGATTATTAGTATCTTCCCCTGAGAAGAATGTATCTCAAACGATGGCACTGAATCTGCAGCTTCGGGAGAAGGATATATCTGACCAGAGCACACAGGAGCAGATGACGGGGGAGGAGGAGAGACTGGA
>NW_022109980.1:3293955-3322770 GCF_000313985.2 Echinops telfairi | reverse complement strand
TAGAAAGAAAATGTTTTGAGAATGATGATGGCAACAAATGTGCAAATGTGCTTGACACAATGGATGGATGGATGGATTGTGACAAGAGTTGTACAAGCCTCCAGTAAAATACTTTTAAAAAAATCTTGGTTATTTGGACTAGATTTCTTTTTACTGCATTCCCCCCTACACTCCCAGGGAATGAATAAAGGAGGAATTGCTAATATCAGAGTTAAGATTTTCAGAATAAAGGGGTGGGGGAGAACCCCTCTAAACTTCCAGGTCAGTAGCATTATTGCCACTTAAAATAGCAGAAACGATGATTCCCCCACCCATGAACTGGATTTCTGTGCTTAGCTGTTGAATTGGAAAATGGGCTGAGCTTTGCATACAAATTAGAAAATAGAATGTACAGTACCTTTTTTTGTTATCCGGAATGCTTAGGGAATAGAACACTCAAGGAACGGGGTTAATGGGATTTTCAGGTTAACCGAAGTTGCTTTGGCCTTTTCTGAAATGCTTACCTTCCTTTTCCTGCCTTAGTATGAAATACTTTGGATGATTTGGATGTCTTTAGGTGTGGATTGCAGAACCAAATGGGGGCAATCAAACCCCTCCTCCCAAACATTTGGCCATATTTAGAGGCATTTTTGGTTGTTATGACTTGGAGGGAGTACTACTGAAACCTAGAGCATTGTTTTCCAAAGTAGGTGATACCACCTCCTGGGGGTGGAGGTGGGGTCTTGGAATGATCTGAGTGGCTGTTTTATCTTAGATTATTGGCTATAGTATGCAAGTTTTAATACCAGGGAGTGCCAAGTAAATTTTTTTTCCTGAAAAGTGGGACCAACACAAAGGTCCCTCAGAAAAAAGGAGTAGATTTATTTTTTCATGAAAAGCTAGCTAAATTTGGAAACTATAGTCTAAAGGGTAGAGGCCATGGATGCAAGTAAACATTCCTCAGTGCACTAGGCAGCCCAAAACAACAATAACAACAACAACATCTAGGGCTCAAAATGTCAGTCATGGTGAGGTTGAGAGACTCTTCTCATCCTTTTTGTAATTTGTATGTGTTGCACAGTATTAATACGAAACCTTATAATTTACAAAATACATTTAATTATTTCAAAGAATGTAAGTGATTGAGCTAATATTTTCCATCTCCAGGATATTGGTTGGATCTTGGAAGTTTTTGACCAAAAACCTCGATATTAGCTTATTTCCTTAATATTTTCTTCCTTTTTTAGGAGCTAAGTACAGCAAAATTTTTGACTAATTGAAGATTTCATAAAACTGCATTTTGTTGAGTAGTTACAATGTGCAAGGCACTGTGTTGGCTTCAGGGTGTGGAAATGAGGAGAAGAATAACAGAGGCTTAAGACACAACTGCAAGGGGTGGTGGTGGCAGATTTGGTACAGGTCTGTCACTATAAGTAACTAAATTTGGGGAGCCAATTTTTTTTAAAAAGAGCAAAATGTCTAATATAACATTTGAAAGTAGTCCTTTTAAAAGGCCTGTGCAAATAAGGGGCCACTAAGCTTAAGCTACTTGATCAATGTCCTTCATCCATCCCATGAATAAAAAGATTTGAAAGACAAAATAGCACACATATCAAACCAGAACTGGTATATATGGGAGGGCCCCAATAAGTTCATAGAAGAATTCTATTATCTATCAGTTCCATTTTTGCACGAGAATTTTGAAGCCCTCTTGAACCACAACAATAACCAAACAACTGCCTTTAATTGAGTATGTAGCAAATGCCAGTTCCTGGGTGGTGCAAATGGTTTATGCTCAACTTGTCTGAAAGGTTGATAGTTTGCATCAACCCAGAGGTCCTTCAAGAAAAAGAATTGACAATTGACTTCTGAAAAATCAACCATTGAAAATCCTATGGAGCACAGTTCTACTCTGACACACCATGAGTTGAAGCATATTCAACAGCAAATGGTTGTTATTGTTAGTATATGGCAGTTATTGTGCTAGGTACTTTATATGTATTTCATCATCCAAAGAATTTAACAGATGAAATAGCCTTCATTTCATTTTATAGATGAGAAATTTTAGCCTAACAGACTTTAAGTAATTTCTCCAATGCCACGTAGCTAGGAGGTGGTGAAGCTGGAATTGGAATCTGGATCTGCTTGCCTCTAGAACCCCTACCCTTGGCAGTCCATCATGCATTTGTATGTGATAAATGGCAGTGCCAACAATTGCGCTAGGCTCTTAAAGTAGCCTTGGTGGTGTAGCGGGTTACACATTGGGCTGCTAACTACAATGTCAGAATTTGAAACCATCATCCTCTCCATGGTAGAAAGATGCAGCTTTCTTGTCCAGTAAAGATTTACAGTTTTAAAAATGGGTGCATAAGCAAATGTGGTGAAGGAAGCTGATGGTGCCAGGCTATCAAAAGATATAGTGTCTGGGGTCTTAAAGGCTTGAAGATAAACAACCGGCCATCTAACTGAGAAGCAACAAAGTCCACATGGAAGATGTAAAACAGCCTGTGTGATCATGAGATGTTGATGGAATCAGATATCTGGCATCAGAAGACCCCAAACAAAAAAATCATATCAATGTGAATGAGGGGAAGGGTGAAGTGGACACCCAAAGCCCACCTGTAGACAATTGGACATCTACTTACAGAAGTGTCACAAGGAAGAGACAAGTCTTTCCTTTCGTTCTTTAATGCATCCTCCCACTACCCTCCCCCCCCAATATCATTACCTCAGTTCTACCTCAAATCCGGCTAGATCAGAGCATTTAAACTGGTACAGATAAGACCTCTCAACACAGGAAATCCAGGACAGATAAACCCCTCAGGAACCAATAATGAGAGTAGCAATACCAGGAGAGAAAGGGGAAGGTGGGAGAGAAAGGGGAAACTGATCACAATGATCTACATATAAGCCCCTCCCAGGGGGGATGGACAACAGAAAAGTGGCTGAGGGGAGACAGTGGTCGGTGTAAGACATGAAAAAAAAATTATCAAGGGTTCAGGAAGGAGGGAGGGTGGAGGGGGAAAATGAGCTGATATTAAGGGCTCAAGTAGAAAAAAAATGTTTTTAAAATGATGGCAACACACGTACAAATGTGCTTGACACAATAGATGTGTGTATGGATTGTGATAAGAGCTGTAAGAGTACCCAATAAAATGGTTGACAACAACAACAAAAGGTGCACAGTCTTGGAAACCTAGAGGGGTAGTTCTGCCATATCCTAGAGGGTTCCTATGAGTGGGAATTGACTCAATGGCAATGAGTTTGCTTTCTGGTTTTCTTAGACAAGAGGAAGAAGAGATGCTTAAGGCCTGGGATGGATGGGGAAGGCTTCTTGGAGGAGTCAAGGTATAATTGGGTCCAGAGGAGTGGGGACTTAAATTTAAATATGCTGGCATTAGCAGCTCTCACTTTATTTGGAGTATTGAGAGTTTGAGAGAGAAAGCAAGAGTGTGCACACATGAGAGAGTGCTGTTTTTGATTAATATGAAATATGAGCCACATTTCTGACTGATTATTTATAGAGGAAATGAAAGGCTAAGGAATGTCTTGAGGAGGTGATTTCTCATGCTGCCATGACACAAAATGAGCTGTTAGGTATCTTCTGGGATGTATTCTTCAGTGTCCACTTGTGAGAAACATCCTTACTGGTGACATTTGTTAACTTTTGGTGACAAGTTGGGACCATACATTTGCTGAATTTTTAATTCACTGACAACCTTCAACATAATAAAATCAGAGGGTTTTGAATTCTGCCAGAAAAAGGAGCAAGATTTGTAAGGTTATCTGACAGGAAATCAGGAATCAAGCCCAAAGGAGACTGAGTAAGTGTTGTCTCACTAAAGACTTAATGTCCTTTTGAGAGAAGGAAAGACAAGAGGGAGTAAAAAAAAGCATAGTGTTGTTAGAAGAGCCTTGAATGAGAATGCAGGAGGGGGTGGCCTTGTCATCTAAGGGCTGTTTGATTTGTGGGCAAATCATTCCACTTTCCTGGGCCTCCACTTCCTTATCTGAGCTCTGGGGACATGAGCCTGACTTTTCCTATCTCAGCAGGGATGCCTGCTTCAAACAGTATCAAGAGTAGTAAAGTGTTTGGGGTATGATTATATGTGTGATGTATAAATGTGGGAAGGATGGTGTTAGAAACCAAGACTTTCTTTTAAGAAAAAATACCGGATTTCATCTCTCCTCAGATGGTCTGTTCAGAACAAACAAATTCACTTATTTGAAGGTAGTGCTCTCAAACACCTTCCTTTCAAAACTTATCCTTAACTGGAAGGAATGGGAAAGTTATCTAAAGATAGGAACATGTAAGTGTCACAAAGCTGCTGCCGTGAAGCCCATACTTAATTCCTCATCCTCTCTTTCGGTGTTTTCTTAACTCTTATTTAACTTACAGTTCTTACCAATCTTGGTTTCCCAGTTCGTAGTAAATTAAAAGCTGCAAACCAGAAGGGGTGTATGTGAGGGAGGGGTGATATTAGCAAGAAGTACGTTTGCATCAGAAGTGACAGACTGACTTGAAGGAGAAGGAGGGAACAGAAAAAAGGGCAAGCAGCATTGCACTATTGCACAATATAATCATGGCTGTTCATCATGAATGCCTGAGTCACCAGGCAATAGTTTATTGTGTTCAGGGATTTCTGCTGAAAAACCTAGAGCTATGTAAAATACATTTTGGCGACAGTTTCCTTAAGAAACGGTTCAAGTCCCAATACCTTTTTATTTTTAATAAATCATTTTATTTGGGGCTCTTACAGCTCTTATAACAAACCATACATCAATTGTGTCAAGCACATTTGTATAAAATCAGTTATCTTGAGATTTTTCTTATGTGGAGCAATTATTAGGTTCCCTGGTTGTGTACTGGTTAAACACTGGATTACTAACTCTAAAGTTGGTGCTTAGAAATGTCTGCTTATGTTAAAGATTTACAGCTTTGGGAACCCTATGGTTTTCCTATGAGTCAGAATTGACTCGATGACAGGGCGTTTGAGGTCTTATGACAGACCGATGACGTGCCTAAGTGGCGCTATTCTGCAATACATGTCTTGTTTTGCCCTTGGTACTTCTCTGTGTTTGAATTTTTGCCACTGGGATTGTGGGAGTAGGGGTGGGATGGGAGAACTGTGCTTAATATGGTGCACAAAAGAACTAGTTAACGGAAGCAGTTCTTGTTCAGCTAGTCCCAAATCATTATTCTTTCCATCTGTTATAGATGAACAAGGAATAAATTGTACCCTCAGTTATTTAATGACTCTTGTAACCAATAGAATATTCAACTTGGCTTTTACAGTGATTATAATAGTTTTTTCAGAATTAGTTTCAGAACCTTACGTATAAAAGCTGCTTTTACAGTCTACTGTGAAATTTAAGAAGGAAATACTGAATCCTCATATCCATGCTCTGTATTCATTGTGCCATTGTAAGATTTGCTGAAGACGATGGATGGCTTGATACAATGGCAGATATGAGTAATGTAATAAGGGAGAGTGTGTGAAATGTAGATAAAATTCATTGTTTTATAGAAATTTATTTTTATACTCACAAATAGAATCTGAAAGAAAAATGTCACAGTTCTCATTCATCAATGCTTAAACAACAGGGTCTCATTTGCATGAGGAAAAATTTTACATGCTACATACTGAGCCTTGTACATCAAAATTTTTTGTCAAAAGAGTCAGTGATTCCTGGTCTAACTATTTGGACAAGGCTCTTGGAGTTAATTGTCCTTACTGATCCCATCCCTGCATCTTCTTATCCATGAAATTGGGTTTGTGTATCATGGAGTAGTTCAAAATAATTCATAACATGTTCATTTGGTTTTCTAGGTAAGAGGCCTCTTTTGAGTCAATTTGATGTTTAATCTATATAGTTTTATAATTTTGGAAATTTGAAATTAAATTGCTTCACAAGACTACTTGAGTGAGGCCCACTTACCTTTCGGGAAGCAAAACATCTGTTTGCTATGCTCACCCTTAAAAAAAAGTGTGTGTGTGTGTGTTTTAGATCCATCTGGTATGAAAAGTAGGTTATTTGCAGACCTAAGTATCTCCATGTTTGGATTTTCTACATCAGTGCCAAAAAAGGATCTATGTATAAAGATTGATCTTGCTTTGAGTACAGAACATACTTTGACATTCTCATTAATTTGTTTCTTTTTAATTTAGGGACCTAGTGAATGTCTGGGGAGCTGCGTAGAGAAGCAGAGGGGGGATTTCTGGTTTTAATTCACCAGTTTCACTTCATGTATTATATGAATCTTTTCTCCTTCAGAACAAGCTATTAGGCCACTTACTTTGTGCTTAAAGAGAGGACTCTTCCCACCCCCACCCCCCACTCCCCAGCCCTTGTTCCTTTTCCTGCCTCCTTGGTCAAATAAAATAATAGTGCATACTTAAAATGCTCCACTGCTTAGCAGAAGTAGTAATTTGAATCCAACAGGTGGTCTTTGGGAGAAATATATGGCAGCCTTCTTCTGTAAAGATTTATAGTCTGGGAAACTCTATGGGGTTCTCCCGCGTCCTCTAGGGCCTTTTAGTCAGATTAGGTTTGATGGCAGTGAACTTGATTATATTATGGCCACCTATCTATCTTCAGCTGTTTTGGGAATTAAATGAGTTACCTGCTGTATAAATAAGTCTCAGAATATGCCATAACTCTCAGAAGAAATTTTCCATAGGATAAAAGGTATTCTTGAATGAAAACCCCAAACTATTAAATTGTTTTAACCATTGTAAATACAGGACTTAATTCTTGTAGTATTATTTTCTAATAATCTCAATCTGCAACACATAGGCCTTCCCATAACTGAGTGAGTAGGATTCATATTGCAGTCATTGAATGTGTATTAATGCCCAAGATTAGTGAGGCAGAGAAGAGCCAATCACCTGTACCAAAGTGAGATCAGTAGTGGTGGGGGTGGTGTAGATGGAGAAAGCAAGCCTGAAGCTTTTCATACAGAAGAAAAATGGGAGTCTCACTGAGAAATATCATCAACATTTATGCTGTCTATAGGGAAGCTTGTGCAGAGAGGAGGCAATTGAATAAGGTATCAAATCAAATGCTAGTATGTGAGGATCAGAGGACAAGAATTTAAGCAGCAAACTTGTCTTTGGGAACTCTCACTTGCCAGACTTTAATATTACATTTGCCATGCCTGAATGGAGTATGTGGGAGATGTAATGTTAATAATAGGAAAGGCAAAGAGGATGGACAAGGAAGAGAAATTAATGGCTATAAGTCTAAGGAGTAACAGATTATTCTTTCTCTTAGGGGATAAAAGACCATTTAACTGCTTGTTAGTCTTGGTGGGAGCACCACATTGTATTAACCCTCAAATACCATTTCTAAAATTCTAATATTTCCCAAACCTCCTAGATGATTTGCATCTTCTTCCCAATACTATTATTTATTTACTAATTTTCTTTATATCTACTCACCTCTTTACTTAAATTTACCCATGAACACAGCAATAATATCTATGAAATCATATACAAGAAAATAAAAATCTGCTTCTGGTTGAAGAGAGCACACTTGGTAAGTGAAGCCCTCTTCAACAATCAGGAGAAAGACATCAAGAGGTCCTCATGCCCTAGCAAGGCAGTCCCTAGTCATCCTCATGCTCCAGTACAGGAGACCCTGGCCATCCCTGTTCCCCAACAAGACAAAGCCAACTAATCCCAAATGAACCAGCACCCTTACTAACGCTAACAGTTGCACCATGATGTGGTGGAAACAATTCAATTGCAACACACACACACACACACACACACACCAAACAACTGGGCAACAATCAGAACCAAAGATCCAAAGAAAAGTCCTTGAAATTACCTGGAATAAAATTCAGTAGAATTATGCTCAGATAATTTCAATGGATGGAGGAAATGTTCTAGAAAATGACCAAATGAATAGAAAAACTAGAAACATCAAATAGAATCCCATAAGATAAATAATACAGATAACAGAATTAGACAACATGGTAAAAGAGCAGAATAATAGAATAGAAGAAACGGAGAGCTGAATTCACGAGCTTGAAGACATTTCCCTTGACTACAATTGACGAGAGGAAGAATCAACAGAGAGGAAAGTAATCTGAAGAAAGCCTAAAATTTCTGTGTGACATTATCAAGAGAAACACTTTATGTCTCATTTGGATTCCAGAGAAGGAAGAAACAAAAACATCTATAGAGGAAATAGTACAAGAACTAATGTAACAAACAAACCTTCCCTAATATTATAAAAGAGGAGAAAATAACTATTCAAGAAGCTGAGAACCCCAAGCAGGATAGACCCCAAAAGAAAAAAAAATTCCTACATATTATAGTCAAACTCTCCAATATTGGAGAAAAGAAAAGCAGCTAGGAAAAAAACAACAATTACCTACAAAGGAAAACCAATAAGAATAAACTTGGATTTCTAAGCAGAAACAATGCAGGCAAGAAGACAATAGAGTGATTATATATACACTGAAATAAACAATTGCCAATTAACAATCTTTCTTATATCCATCAAATATGAGGGAGGAATAAAAGTTATTTCCACACAAGGAGACATTAAATTAGTTTGTGACAACAAGACCAGTAATACAAAAAATACTATAGGGAACACATTGGACAGGAAATCAAACAGCAGCTGAAACTGGAGAGCAACATACAACACAACGCCACCCAGAAATCAACAAACTAAAAAAAAAACTCAAAACAGCACAGAAATTGAGGAAGAACAAAGAAACCAATGAACACACACACAGATAAAGTAAAACGACAGCAAAAAGCCCGTATCCACCTATAATGACACTAAATGTAGATCGATTAAGTGCATCAATCAAAAGGCAGGGAGTAGCAGACTGGATAAGAAAAGAAGGCCCATTAATATGCTGCCTACAGGAAACATACCTGAGACAAAATGATAAAATAGTCTAAAACTCAAAGGATGGAGAAAATTGTATCAAAGTAATGGTAACAAAAAAGCAAGAGGGGATGATGTAACATGTACAAATGTGCTTGACACAATGGATGTATGGATTGTTATAAGAGCTGTAAGAAACCCAATAAAATGATTTATCAAAATTTGAAAAGGAGCAACGTTAATCTCTGATAAAATAGACTTCAAGACAAAAAACATCATGAGAGAGAAAAAAGGACATTACATAACGGCTCAAGGAAGAACAGACAAAGAACACAGAACTATAATAAACATATGCACCCAATGAAAGACCTTGTAGATACATTAATCAAGCTTTTACAGATTTGAAAAGAGAAATTGGCAATATAGCAATAATAGTTGGTGACTTTAATGTACCACTTTGAAAGAAAGTTCATCTGAAAAGAAACTCAGTAAAAACATGGAAGAACTAAACAACCCTTCACCCAACAGCAACACAGCATCCATTCCTTTCCAGTGCATTTGGAATATTCTCTAGAATAGACTATATGTTAGGTCATAAATTCAACTTTAATACAGTTAAAAATATCGAGATTCTACCCTCCATTTTCTTAGACCAGAATGCTCTAAAACTAAAAATTAACAATACAAAGGACAAGGACAAGAAATCAAATGCATTAAAACTGAATAATATACTACGTAAAAATGAATGAGTAATAGATGAAGTAAAGGACGAGATTTTAACATTCCTTAAAACAAATGAGAAAGAAAACACAACATACCAAAACCTTTATGACACAGCAAAATCTATTATCAGAGGGCAATTTATAGCAATCAACACACACATGAAAAAGAGAAAGCAAAAATAATCATTTTCAACAAAACCAACATCTTCAATAACTAGAATAAGAGCAGCAAAATATAACCACCAAGAGAGAAAAAAATCATAAAACTTAGAGGAGGAAAAAAGGAATTGAAAAACAGTAAAACAAGAGAGAAAATCAACAAGGCAAAAAGTTGGTTCTTTAAAAAGATTAACAAAATCGACAAAACACTGGGAAACTTAACAAAAATATAGAAAGAGAAGATGTGATTTGAAATTAAAAGGGTGATATCACAAATGAAACAAGAATAACAATATATTACTACGAATGATTGTACTCCAAGAAGTTTGAAGACCTAGATGAAATGGACACATTTCTAGAAACACACCATATATCCAAATTAAAAGACTGATATGGAAGACCTCAACAGACCTATCCCAAAATAAGCCAGGTCATTCAAAGACTTCCAGTGGAAAAAAGGCCAAGACCAAATGGCTTCATTATGGAATTCTATCAAGTATTCAGAGAAGATCTGTGATCATTTCTACACATACTATTACAGAATATAGAAAAGGTCAGTAAACTCATTTTATGAAGTGAGTAACCATGATACTGAAACCGGAACCAGACTCCACAGAGATATAAAATAACAGACCAATATCCCTTATGAATACAGATGCAAAAATTCTCAACAAAACCTAGGCCAATAGAATCCAACTCCCTCTCTCTATATATTGTATTATTATACATGTTATATATATCTAATGATTGAGTGGAATTTATACTAGGTATGAAAATCAGGGTCAACATTAGAAAAAGAATATATTCCACCATATAAAAAACCCCCAAAATAAAGAACCACACAATCATATCAATTGACACAGAAAAGGCATTTGATGATACCCAACACTCGTTCCTGACACTCCACAAAAGAGGGATAGAAGGGTAATCTCTCACTGTTTGTAGATGATATGATTTTATATGTAGAAATCCCCAAAGACTTGACCAAAAAAAAAAAAAAAAAGTTGGAAACAATGGAAAGATTTCGCTACATGGCAGGATTCAGGATTCCAAAAACCAAACTCAGTGCCATTTAGTGCCTCCTGACTCATAACAACCATTTAGGACAAGGTAGAACTTCCCCTGTGGGTTTCTGAGATTGAACTCTTCAGGGGTTCAATTCTACTTGAACCAAGATCAGTAGGATTCCTGTATATTAATGAAGAGAGCCCTGAAAAAGTGATAAAGAAAACAATACCCTTTATAATAGCCACATAAAAGATGCAGTACTTAAAAAGAAACCTAATGAGAGAAACAAAAAACTTTTACAAAGAAAATTACAGGACACTACTATAAGAAACCATATAGTTTTTGGGTCTTTGATGCCTGATACCTGATTCCATCAACACCTCATGATCACACAGGCTGGTGTGCTTTTTCCAAGTGGACTTTGTTGCTTCTCAGCTAGATGGCCGCTTGTTTATCTTCAAGCCTTTAAGGCCTCTGGACATTATATCTTTTGATAAGTGGGCACCATTAGCTTTCTTCACTACAGTTTCTTATGTACCCATTTTGTCTTCAGGAATCATGTTGGGAAGGTGAGCATCACGGAATGCCAAGTTATTAGAACAAAGTGTTCTTGCATTGAGGGAGTATTTGAATAGAGGCCCAAAACCCATCTGCTACCTTAATATTTAACATATGTACATAGATCTATTTCCATATCCTTACATATAAATACATTGACATATGTACATGCCTGTATTTAGATCTCTATGAATGTCCTTTGCCTCCTAGTTCTTTCCTCTATTTCCTTTTACTGTCCTCTTGTCCCACTATCAAGTTCTGCCTTCATTAGGGTTTCAGTAATTCCTCTCAGCTATATTGCCCTTTTGCACACCCCACCAGGCATCCTATACCCTCCTAGCCATCAATTTCAGATCACTTGTTGTTCCCTTGTCCCTGAGTTGGTTGACACTACAACATTATTCTAAGTGCCATATTGTACTTTTAACATTTCCTCCATAGACCTTGTAAAATCTGGGCAATTGACTTAAACTCTCTGTTTCCTTGTCTGTAAAATGGTGTGGTCATTAGTACCTACCTCATAGAATGTCAGAAAGGAATAAATTGAATAATTTGTAGTTCTTAACCAAGTGTCTGGTGCTTATTTGGTGTTAGTTACTTTCTGCCTTCTTTGCTCTGTATTGCCAGGCCCCTTCATCCACCCTTGCTTGTGGAAATCAAATTCTCTTCCACAAAGCCTTCCTTGATTTCATTTCCTGCTACAAGAGGGTGGGGGATTTGGAGAGGCATCAGTGAAGAGAAGTATTGACCTAAGCCACTGCTTTGGTCAGAAATATGTTGGAGGTGAAATCTGAGGTTTTGCACTTGGAGTTTGGGCATTTGTGTTGGAGGTGCAAAAATGACAAGAAGCTGTGGGTAAACTAATAGCACTTGCTTCCTTCCCTTCCTCTTCAATTGTCCTTACCATTGATCAGTGCTGTAAATTGAAATCACACAGCAACCATGGCTGGGAAAGAGACGTGTGTGTGTGTGTGTGTGTGTGTGTGTGTTGTTTCTAGCCTATGTTTCCTGACCTAATTGTGTACGTGCAGTCATCCCAGTGTTTCAGCAAAAGGAGATGAGAATAGGGTGCAGGCATTGAGAGAGATTTGGCAGTAAGAAGACTCTTTACTGTGTATTGTGAAAGGTCACCCAGGTGGCTTGGGCTGCTGTGCTCTGAGGGTAACAACTAGACTTGTTTTTATCCAGACTTTATTCCAGGAATAGGGAGGCATAGCTATCCCAAGCTTCATCACTTAAATCCACAGAGGCCACAAGGCAGAGAGAACACTAAGGAACATAGTCTACATTCCCTTGAAGTCCAGATTACAGGAGTTCTAAGGAGGTGTTTCTGAAGCACCTGGATTTATCTCCAGAGTCCAGTTCATAAGGTCTGGGTGGGGTCTGGATGTATTTAATTTAATCCTCATCCTAGGTGATGCTGATAAACATGGAAATTTAAGAATCATCATCCATTTGATCATAAACTCATGTTGAAAAGCTAAAATCAGAACCCTCCATGATGGGCTTTTCATGAAAAGGGTAGAAATGGGGACATTGAGGGTATGTTGAGCAAGCAAGGAGCAGCATGAGGGCACTCACCCATACTCTTGGAAAAGGAGCCAATGGGGGAATTTCTCAAAGGCTCTTGCTTTATATCTTTAGAGGCTGTGATGATTAGGAATCCCTAGACAGTACTGGGTAAGGGGAGGGGCAGAGCCCAGTCTACAGTCTATCAATTGGATCAAAGTCAGATGACATCTTCTTGGTGTCATATGTTTGTGTGTGTAGTATGTGTATGAGAGAGAGAGAGAGAGAGAGAGAGAGAGAGAGAGAGAGAGAGAGAGAGAGAGGAGTTGAATTGTCTTTGGCCCTTCACCTTCTGCTGGAGTTGGATTGTTCATCTGGTTCCTTCATCTCCCATTGCATCAGCTGGCCAGTCCCAGGAGCTGTCAGCAGACTACCAATGGTGGATTCATTTGGCTGACTTCGAACCTCTGTATCCACCAGCCCATGCCCTGCTCCAACTGTCTCTGCTTCATCATCCTGATTCCTGTTCATCAGCTTCCATGAGTCAGGGGAAACCTGACCTGAACCAGACTGCACTATTTCTACAACTGTGTAAGCCATTTCTTGATATAACTCCCTTTCTATAAATAAAAACATAAACATCACTGTTTTTGCTTCTCTAGAGAACCTAATCTAGAGGCAAACCTGGAGACAATGATTTGAGGACAACTAGGATAGAAGCATTAGTGTTTCAGTGGTAAAATTCTTACCATCTTCTCAACCAACGCACCTCAAGCATAGCTACCACCCGTCTGTTAATGGTGGCTTGTGTCCTGCTGTGATACTGAACAGGTTTCCATGGAGCTTGTAGAATAAGACAGACTAGACAGAAATGTTTGGTGGTTTACTGTAGAAA
Source organism: Echinops telfairi (assembly GCF_000313985.2). Lineage (NCBI taxonomy): Eukaryota > Metazoa > Chordata > Mammalia > Afrosoricida > Tenrecidae > Echinops > Echinops telfairi. Next base: position 3,309,090 of record NW_022109980.1, on the reverse strand, counting down.
ACAATTCAGTATAAACCCTATGGATCATGACATTCCCATCCACAACTGATCATAGGGGATAGTAAAGACCAGGCAGCATTGTGTTCCATTGTGCACTGGTTCATCATTGGTCAGAAAGTTGACAGCAACTATCAGCAACAAGTTCAAGTAAATCTAAGAACCATGTGTCAGGAAGTGGGGAAGTGAGGTACTAAAAGGAACGACTCCAGTACAGGTTCATTAATGAGCAGATAACACCAGGGATCTCTGCGAGGGGTGTGGAACACACTTCACAATTGTCCCCCCTGAGGAGCCGGGACTCTGGGGTCTTCATTACTCAACTCCCATTCACCATTGTATGATAGCTGCTATCAGGTGTATTACTTTCCCAGCATTTCTGACTTGCCCCACTAAGGCTGAGAGAACGTCCTCAAGTGGAGAAAAGCATGTATTGGAAAGGTAAATGTCAAAGAGATAAGAGTAGGACAGTCACAGCATCTGCTATAACTGTGACAACCCTTCCGCCCCACTTATAACACTTGACATTTAAACATATTTCTTTGCCGTGCATCATTGTAATTGATTAAAAACAACTAAATCATGTGGGCAGTAGAATACAATGATTATGGCGGTTAGATTTCATGTCAACTTGAACCTGTGTGAAAGTGTAGAGGTGGATGGAGTCCATCCTTAGGAATATGGCCTTTCTGTAAGATACACACTGGGGACTTTTCTTCCTATGTGGCCCTTTGCCTTCCTCCTTGCTGGGATTCTTTATCTCCTTCCAGGGGCAGCCCCAGGTGGGCTGTTGACCTTGGGAGCCAACCTGGGAGCTATTGGTGTCCTGCCATGTTCCCACTAACCTTGGATCCATGAGACTCTGCACTCACTAGTGTGGGTAGCATCGGACCCATGGACTTGAGTTGGATTGGGCTGGGACTCCTTCTTGATATAAAATTATTTCTTGATATAAAGTTATTTCTGATACATATATTAATGTCACTGGCTTTACTTCTCTAGATAACTCAGACTAACACAATGGTGATGTGTGGGGACTCTGTAGCCAGAATGCCCTGGATCACCCATTCATCTTCTTCCTAGTGCAACGCTGTTGAACAAACACTTTTACCTTTCTTAACCTCTTTCCATATCTCTAAAATGAGAATCATGACTGCTTCTACTTCTTAGGGTTATCATGAGGTTTAAATGAGGAAATGCACCTAAAATTCCTAGTAGAATGTCTGAGATATAAGGGGATCCAACCCATGTGTTTCCCTTTCCAAACCTTTCCCTTTGCTTATCTCATATGCTCTACAGCATATATCGCACCTAAGTGTGTGGCACCAAGGCAATGTTCAGCAAATGTTTCTAATGTGAAAGGCGTAAAGGGGAATGCACCCTGGAGAAAGGTCCAGGTCCTTATAAAGAAGTGGAAGGATATGCCATTGAAAACCATGCAAAATCTAGAAAAATGTGCTGCAGGGAGAGGTACTGCCAAAGTTCACATGCAGGAAACAGAAACAAAGAAGGTTTTTATTCTGTTGTACTTGTGTGCAGTTGAGTTGATTCTGATGCCACACGTTTCCATGGCTGTAATCTTTATGGGAGCGGATGGCCGGAGCTTTCCCCCTATAGAACAGCTAGTGAGTTTGAATTGCTGACCTTTTGGTTAGCAGCAAATAGCTTAACCACCGCACCACCAGGCTTCCTTCCTGGAGAGGAAGGTGGTGTTTTTTAGATTAGATTTTGAATGATGGGGGTAACTATTGATGTATGAGAGAAGAGAAGAGAGGTACAATGGGAAGGAGAGAAGGTACAATGGGCAAAGATTTGGTAGTGGGACATAATAGACTTCCCGTGTATTAGATACTGAGCAAAGTGATTTCTTTGTGTGCTTTGCCCATAGAACCTCACAACAATCTTTTAAGGTAGGTGCTATTAGTTACTGTCTTCAAGGTTAGTCAATTGAGGCACAGATAAATTTAGTAACTTGCCTCAGGCTTCACAGGCAGAAAATGATGGAGGTTAGAGGGAAGCTCAGATTTGTCTGACTCCAAAGCCCAGTCCATAATTGGTAGCAGCTATAATAAAATTACTAATGATAAGAACTATTATTATTATTGTGGGATGGTCAGCTCCCACTGTGAATTCAATTCAACAAAGATTGAGCACCTACCGCTATTATGTGTTATTATCTTAGTGGGGAGCAGTTGTGGCCTGAATCTTCGGAAAGTCTCTTTGTTGCTGAGCATCCTGGGAATTTCCCTTTGATTCTCCCTAATTATTTCTCAAAGCTCTGGGTTTGGTTCATATGATCATGACTTCAAGTTTCGATTCCCTATCAGCACATGACACGAGTTGCCATTGTTTAATTGTAAGCTGCATTTGTGATGAATGTTGGATAATCTGAACAAAAGCACAGGAAAAATAATTAGAGGGAACCAAAGAGAAGAGGCTCGCAGCCTTCAACAAAGGGCTTCAAAGGTTTCTAGGACTCCGTATTTTGATCATTGTCTAAATGCAAATGAATGACTCCATCAAATCATAGGCAGCTTGTCACAGTGCAGGTTATTTAGCTAGTTAATTAAAAGTCTGAGAGAGCCGGTGCTGCTCAGCAGTGGGCTCTAAAGATAACTAAACCTGTGTTCTGACCAGGCACGTTAATTTAAACTAAGTGACCTCAATTGGGTAATGGCTACAAGTTCAATTTCAAGATGCGTTATAATTAGTCCCAGATGGATCTTAATTGTTCTTTCAGTAAACTGACGGGAGCAGAGGGGGAAAGAGAAATGCCCACGCCCATAGTAAAAGTTATGAGCCATACATTGCAAAAGCTTATTGGAGCAGAGCATCGTTAATGTATAACGAGGGTTCCATTGTTGCCATTTCCACTTGCACTCTTTTAGATGTGGCCCATGAACTGGTCTAGTTCTTTTGTAAGGACTAGATTTCAGCACTCTTAACCATGAAGTCTCATATTTTCACCTTCTTATGTCTGAGGAACCTACCTTAGAGGATCAAAGGAGGTAATTTTCCAGGAATCTTTGAAAATATGTGGAAACCCTTAGAAGGCAGTATTTATTATTTTTTATTAATCATTTTATTGGGTCGCTCTTACAGATCTTACAACAATCCATAATTTAATTGTATCAAGCACACTTGTACATATGTTGCAATCATCATTGCCAAAATGTTTTCTTTCTACTTTAACCTTTGGTATCAGCTCTTCTTCCCCCGCTTCCCCGCCCTTCTACCCTCCTGAATTTTTGATCAATTATATATTATTATTGTTATTTCATATCGTATACCATCCGCTGTCTCCCGCCACCCATATCTCCATTATTTGTCCCTCTCTGGTGTGTGTGTGTGTATATGTTATATCCAACCTTGTGATCAGACACCCCTTGATCACACAGGCTGGTGTGCTTCTTCCATGTAGGCTTTGTGTTTCTCAGCTAGATGGCTGCTTGTTTACCTTTAAGACTTTCAGACCCCAGACGCTATATCTTTTGATATCTGGGCACCATCTGCTTTCTTTACCACACCTGCTTAGGTATCTACTTTGTCTTCCATGATCATATCAGGAAGTGAGTATTAAAGAGTTCTAGGTTCCCTCCAAAGCCCTAAGGATGATATTCCTGCTCAGAGCAGCCAATGCACAGAGAGGACCATTGGGTTGACCCCACCAAGAGACACAATGTCCATCACTGACCCATAGTGTGTTGGGGGACAACACTGGAGACAGCGTGATCCCACCACGCATGGGCAAAACACTAAGAGCATGCAACAGAGCAGCAAGTGGAGCAAAGCAATGAAGTCCCCGGGGAATACCAAAAATAGACTTTGGGGCCAGGGCATAGCATCCTATCAGACTAGACCAGAAAGCATTCCTAATGGTCAACAAACAAACCTGGAACTATTTATAGGCTTTTGTATTTTTGTCTTTGTTTTTTATTGTTTTGTTTTGCTTTGTCTACTTTTGTTATTGTCTCTTCATGTCTATCTAGATAAGATAGGTGGGGTAAACAATCTGGAGGAGAAAACAATGGGACCAAAGGTTCCAGGAAACATGTGAGAAGAGGAGGTGGGGGAAAGGATGGGGAGTGTTAACAAACCTAGGGACAGGGGAACAAGTGATCTGGCGAGGAGGGCATAGAATGCCTGGTGGGGCTTGATCAAGGGCAAAGTAGACAAGAGGAACTACTGAAAGCTGAATGAAGGATGAACATGATAGTGGGACAAGAGGAAAGTAAAAGGAAATAGAGGAAAGAATTAGGAGGCAAAGGTCATTTATAGAGGTCTAAATACAGGCATGTACATATGTAAATGTATTTATATAGAAGGATAAGGAAATAGATCTATGTACATATATTTACATGTTAAGTATTAAGGTAGCAGATGGACATTGGGCCTCAACTCAAGTACTCCATCAACGCAAGAACATTTTGTTCTAATAATCGGCATTCTGTGATGCTCACCTTCCCGACGCAATTGCTGAAGACCAACCGGGTGCATAAGCAAATGTGGTGAAGAAAGCTGAGGGTGCCGGCTATCAAAAGATATAGCATCTGGGGGTCTTAAAGACCTGAAGATAAACAAGCAGCCATCTAGCTGAGAGACAACAAAACCCACATGGAAGAAGCACACCGGCCTGTCCCGAATCGATTGCTGAAGACAAAGTAGGTGCATAAGCAAATGTGGTGAAGAACGCTGATGGTGCATGGCTATCAAAAGATATAGCGTCTTGGGTCTTAAAGGCTTGAAGGTTAAAAAAAACCGGTCATCTAGCTCAGAAGCAACAAAGCCCACATGGAAGAAGCACACCAGCCTGTGTGACCACGAGATGTCGAAGGGATCAGGTATCAGGCGTCAAAGAACAAAAAAATCATATCATTGTAAATGAGGGTGAGTGCAGAATGGAGCCCCCAACCCATCTGTAGGCAACTGGACACCCCCATACAGAAGGGTGGCAGGGAGGAACAAGCCAGTCAGGGTGCAGTGTTGCACTGACAAAACATACAACTTTCCTCAAGTTCTTTATTGCTTCCTCCCCCTCCCCCACGGTATCATGACCCCAATTCTACCTTGAAAATCTGGTTAGACCAGAGCATGTGCACTGGTATAGATAATAGCTGGAAACACAAGGAATCCAGGATGATAAACCCTGAAGTACCAAAATTGAGTGTAGCAATACCAGGAGGGGAAAGGGAAGGTAGGGGGAGCAAGGGGGAACTGATCACAATGATCTACTTATAACCCCCTCCCTGGGGGATGGACAACAGAAAAGTGGGTGAAGGGAGACAGAGGTCAGTATAACACATTAAAAAATAATAATTTATAATTTATCAAGGTTTCATGAGGCAGGAAGGGTGGGGGGATGAGCTGATATCAAGGGCTCAAGTAGAAAGGAAATGTTCTGAAAATGATGATGGCAACCAATGTACAAATGTGCTTGACAAAATGGATGTATGTATGGATTATGATAAGAGCTGTATGAGCCCCCAATAAAATAATTTTTTTTCTAAAAGAGTGCCAGGTTATTAGAACAAAGTGTTCTTGTGTTTAGGGAGGTCTTGAGTAGAGGCCCAAGGTCCATTTGCTATCTTAATACTTAACATATAAATATATGTACATTGACCTATATCCATATCATTATAGATTAATGTTTACTTATATACATGCCTATACTTATATCTCTATAAATGTCTTTTGCCTCCTGGTTCTTTCCTCCATTTCCTTTCACCTTTCTCCTGTCCCACTCTCATGCGTACCCTCCATTCAGCTCTCAGTTATACCTCTCAGATACATTGTACTTGATCAGACTCCTCCGGGCATTCTACGCCTTCTCATCATCAATTTTAGATCTCTTATGGTTCCCCATCCCTGAGTTTGTTGGCTCCCCTTTCCCCCTCCCACCCCTTCCTCTCTCATGTCTCCCGGAACCACTAGTCCTATTGTTTTCTCCTCAGGATTGTTTATTCTGCCTAACTTATATAGATAGACATGGAGCGAATAAAAAGAAAGGAAAAAAGAAGCAACACAAAACAAAAGCTTATAAATACTTCCAGGTCTGTCTGTGACCCTTATGAATGTTTTCCCATTTGGTCTGATGAGGTCCCAAACCCTGCCCCCGACTCAGAAGTCTATTTTCAGGGTTCCTTGGGGACTTCATTACTTGCTCCCCATGCTTACAAGGCAATATTTATTCTTGCTGTAATTCGGGTAAGTTGCCTAATAAAAATTATTTTAGTGTACTCTATGTTATGCCTAGAAGTCCTGGTGGTGTTAAGTGCTTGGCTGCTCACTAAAAGATTGCCTATTCAAACCAGTGGCTCCAGAGGAGAAAGACCTGGTGACCTGCTCCTGTGAAGATTTTAGTCTAGAAAACTCTATGGGGCAGTTCCTCTTAGACACTTGGGCTCATCATGAGTCATTCTCGATTTGATGCACCTAATACCAGTCACAGGAAGTTTATATGCTTCTTTTCCCTTTCCCTTTAGATTCTACCATAAACCCCAAATGTATAAGGGTTACAGTGGACAATACACTTAGTACATATCTCTCTGATGGTGCCCACAAAGTCAAACCAAACTCTTACCATTCAATAGATTCTGATGCCTGGTGACCACACCTGTTAACTAATAGATCTGTTCCACCGGGATTTCTTGACTGAAAACCTCATGGAAGCAGATAGGCAAGTTTTTCTTCTGTTGTCCTACTGGGTGGATTCAAACCAACAACCTTAGGCTAGGAGCTGATCACAAATCACTTATGCCACCCGGGTTGCATGTCTAATACTATATGATAATCTAATTTTTTAGGAGATACACCCACAGAGCTGAAAATTTATTTTGGCTTTGTGGGCTTTTGTAAGAAGGCAGAGAATATACCAAATTGTTCTCTATCCATGTTAATATAACTCTTTCCATTGAAATTAGGGGCTGGCATAGGACGGTAGTACCATAAGGTTAGTGTAACTCACAGTGAGAGTAGGCTGTCTTGGCCTTGACCGATTTTCTCTTTTACAGTCATGCTTGGGTTTCCCTTCAGTGGCCTGGTACATTTTATTGGCTCATACCTTCCCAAATCCTGGAAGTCATACTGAAAAATTCACAGTCACTAAGCTGATTCTGATTCATGGTGACCCTATAGGACAGGGTAGAACTGCTTCTGTGGGTTTTTGAGACTTTACATCTTCATGGGAGTAGACAATCTAGGTGAAGTTGTATAAAAGATAAAACACCTGTAAAAAATCATAAGCCAGTACAAAGCCCTGGAAGATCAAGATTTTAGCCATTTGAGAATGCACAAAATAACTGCATTTTAAGTTGCTCTTATTTCTTTAATGGGAATTGTATTCTGATACCCATTTCTGATCTCCTTAATGGAATTATAAGTATCTCAAACAGCAATTAAGAACCTTGGCTTATTGACAGTGATCATAACTATTTATCCTTCAACCCAACCAAAATTCAATAAAGGCACTTGTTTTTAAGTCAAAATGTATGCTTTCACTTGTTAGAACAGCCAAGCAAATAATGGCACTGTATCTTCCAGAATTTCATTGTTACCTAACAGCTGGGTCTTTGCAGAAAAGCACTTGAGGTCATAATGAAGACAAAGAAACAATAAGTTCGGTCCACATCCCCCTCATCATTTGGGCGCACCCACACTTTGCAGGGAGCATCAGACGAAAAAGCTTGGCTGAGATTTTGCAAAGATGTAAAGTCATAGGCTTAGCAATCGCTTCTAGAATTCTCCCTGGGGAGGCCTGTTGAAAATGTGCCGTTAGTCAAAACCAAACATTTGCAATCCATACAAGACTGGGATTATTTTCCAAATGACAAGTGTCAGGACTTTCCCCCACCCTGCAAAATGAAGGACACTTATTGATTTCATTCAACAAATATGCATTTAGCACTTCCTTGATGCCAGGCTGTTTTAGGTGCTGGTGATACAGCAGTGAACTAAACACACACAAAAATCCCTGACTTCATAATGCCTTTATTTTACTTAAATTGTCTAGAGATCATTTCCTCCTGTGACTTCCAATATATTTTTATTTATTCTTTGCCCCTAAGCTTACTAATTTTTAAAAACTAAATTTATTATGTGTCCTAATAAGACTATAACCCATTCAGGACACTGGCCAGTTTTATACCCAAACCAAACTCACTGCTATCAAGTCAATTCTGCTTTATAGCCTCCCAATAAGGCAGCGTAGACCTGCCCCTGTGAGTTTCTGAGATTGTAACTCTTTATTGGAGTTGAAAACCTCCTGTTCAGATACTGGTAGTTTCGAACTTCTAAGTTTGCAGTTGTGCAGCCCAACCCAGTATGTACAGCATTTAGTACAGCTATTCAGTGATTGTTTGGATGATAAGAAAAGAAAGGATCTCAAATACAGGGGAGAAAATAGATGAAAAGTGATAATAACCTCAATTCTTATCTTTCTGGAATTTCATATGGGGGCAGTGGTGGTTCGTTGGTACAATCTGTGCCGTCCGTGTAGGAAATCCGGGATTGTGTTTGGCCAGTGCATCTCATGTCAAGCCACCACCCCTCTGTCAGTGGAGGCTGGTATGCTGCGATGCTGCTGAATGGTTGCATTGGCGCTTCAGACAAACTCTGAAGAAAGGCCTGGCATTGTTGCAAACCAGCCAGTGAAAAAATCCTGTGAATGACAAGTCTGATCCCCAAGCCGATGGGGCAGCCTTCTGTTGCAGGCTGACTCAAGAGCAGACAGCTGCGCGCTTTCATGAATTGGCTATCTTTACCTCAACACTAATTCTAGGACCTAATTAAACTCTTAGCTACTAACTGAAAGGTCGGTGGTTCCATTCTACCCAGAGGCACCTGGGGAGAAAGGTTTGGTGATCTACTTCTGAAAGGTCACAGCCATTGAAAACCCGATGGAGCGTAGTTCAGTTTTGACACACATGGGATTTCCCTGATCTGGGAGCAACTCAAGGAGCCACGGTGGCATAATGAGTTCCACCGTGGGCTGCTAAGTGACAAGTCAGCGTCACCAGGTTCGTTCTACTCACTCTATAGGGCCTCTAAAGAGTCAGAGTGCACTCATTGGCAGTGACTTTGGTTTTTGCAGAGTGACTAACTGACTGGAGATGGAAAGTGGGGTGGGGGAGGGAAGGAAAGTGGCCTATTCCGGGAAATTCCTGTGTAGGTGTCTATTGTATTCATGGCATGAACATTGGTTAGGTTAGTAGTTGTGTGGCCATTATAGTATGACGTACATTAGTTCCACTCTCCATGCCTCAGTTTCATCATTTTAAACCGAAGTAGTAGTTGAATCCCTAAGCAAATATTTCTCATTTCAGATTACTGCAGTGTCTGGTGAGGATAAAAACCATATCAAGAAAGGGAACTTTAGATAATATAAAAATATAGCCTACGTCTTTGCTGGTATCAGGTTTCTTCCACTCTGTTTTATTCTCAATTTCCTAATTGGCAATGCTTACTAACGTTCACCCTGTCAAGTAGGGCTTCTATCAATATTAGTTACCATCAAGTTGCTCCCTTCTTACTATGTTAGAGTAGAACTGAGTCCCACAGAGTTTTCAATGGTTGTGATTTTTTGGAAGTAGATTGTCAAGCCTATCTTTCAAGGTGCCTTCTGGTGGGTTTGAACAACCAACCTCTCAGTTAGTCACCAGTGCTTAACCATTTGTATCACCCAGGGACTTCTCGTGCATAATCGAATATAAATCTCCACCTACTTCCACCAAACCAGATGATTTTTTTTTTTTTATCCTTCAAGACTCAGGTCAATCAAATATCCAGAGGAAAAGCCTTTCCTGATCTCTGAGTCAGATTGAATTAGGCATACTTCTTCTGCATCTCCATAATGATCTGTATTCCCTTCTGTTCACTGCATGTATCACCCTAGACTGCGATCATCTGTTTACTTGCCTGCTCCCCTGCTTTAGGCTTGAGGGCTGTGACCATGTCTTATTGGTTTGCAGTCTTTCTTTACATCTTCTACTAATTCTTATCCAGGACTGCAGACATAGGCTGCATGGATAGGAATGCCATTATGTTTTCAAGGAGGACTTGAAACTAGCTCTTTACATTTCAGTAAATCTACTGGTTTGTGCAAAAGAGCCCGTCCTCTGTTTCTCACCCCACCCTCATGCACTTAAGAAGATAGATAAAGCCATTCGCTTGTGTCTCTCACTTCAAATATTATTTCTATTTTAGTAGATTCTGTGAAGAGGATACTCGAGTAATGGGACCCTTTTCAGTTTCCACAAAGAGCTGAATCGGAGCTAGTCCTGTTTATACAGTCTTTGTTAGGTATGCTGGGTCCTGTTGTAATGAGATATTCTGTCCCTCTCTGGTGTACAGTCATGGGAAATTCATCTTCATCTGAAGATTTTTACCTAAGCTCTGAGCACAGCAAATAATCTGGAACTAAAACAGACAAACAAACAAAAAACGTTTGCAGACAGAACAACTTTCTCTATTTGGGGAAACCATACCTTGTTCTAGTGACTCATCAATCCCCTACTCCCTGGGCCATTATTAGGATTGCACTTTTTCTTTACAAAACACACTTTGATGGATGTCATTGGCTTATCATATATCATTTTTGACATGAATTAAGAAAGTTAAAGTATGTGTTGTAAGTTGTTGAGTGGTAAGGCTTTAAAAGAAAGTGTCTAGGATTTCACGTATCTTGTTCTTTTTGTGTGGTACCTAGGTGGTGCAAGCTATTTGTGGCTGACTACAGACCTAAAAGTTGGCAGTTTGAACCCACCTAATGGCAGCATGAAAGAAAGGCCAGGTGAGCTGATTTTTAAAGATACCAACAAGAAAACATTATGGAGCAATTCTTCTCTATAACACATGGGGTTACCATTAGTCAGAATCAATTTTATGGCAATAGGCATCCTTTTGTGAGTTCAAGTTCACTTGTCCTAGTTTAACAAGCAGGGTGTTGCAGTTGAGGCTGTAGTAGACATAGTCTTTGGGGAAGTGTACCATTGAGAAGTTTTCTGAAGCTAAATCTTTCTCCTACTTAGTTCCAATATCATGCACTTAGTTTTCACTCTATTTTCCACACGTTGGGTGTGAGCAGTAGCCTATAACTTTTCTGAGGAAGAAAGATGAACAATGTTCTATTCCCTGATGGAAGCAAATTCTTGAGGATTCAGGACTGGGCCTGCTGCCATCTGTTATTGATGTGACTATGGCAGAAGAGTTAACTGCTCTGTTGGGAGCTGTCCTTTCCTGCCATTCCTTGCAATTTTCTCCGAATTGCTTGATGGCGGTTGCTATGGACACCAAATAGTGAAGGGGCTTGGGTCAGAGTTTGAAGGATTGTGTTGTGCTTGAGTGGGTGAGACTAAAATTAAGTTAATGCGTATAAATATAAGGTGTGCTTCTTTCTTTTGTGCCTTAGAGAAATCTGCATCAAGACAATCTATCAAGCAACAATTGATTTTATATTGGGCAGGTAAGAGAGAGGTGGAGCAATTTATTGAGTAGGAGGTTCTCAAGTTAAGCACAGGCAGTAGTTTGAAATGGGTTAAGAGAAGGGAAAAGGGCTCTTAGCTGTTGGAGAGATAGCAGTGATGGCCAGGTACTTATGAGTGGCCATTAAGAAGCTTGTGATAGTACCCTCTTTTATTGTCCAGTTCATTGCTTAAATGTCCCTGGATCCCCATCTTTTAATCTAAGGCACAATGTTACTGAAGTGTTTTCTATTTTGGTCCTTTCCTCTTATTTACCTCCAAGTATGTTTTTCTTTTGGATAGCATCATTTCAAGGCTCTGATTTGGCATGAATTAAGAAAGTTTCTCCTAATGATCCTTTTATGTTTACCCATTCTTAAGATTGGCAGGCACATTTTTAGCCAATGCTGAACTCTAAAAAGGATACACCTGTGATAGTTAAGGGCTTATGTCAACTTGGATGAGCCAGGATTCTCAGTGGTTTAGCAGGTAAGACCTAGTAATCACCCATGATGTGATCTAATACAATGTAATTATTTCCATAATGAAATCTGATATGAATAGCCAATCAGTTGCAAGAAAATTAGGATGGAATATAACAGCCTTAAAAACATCACAGCCCAGGTTCAATCAATTGAAAGGAAGTTTCCTCAGTGATTTGACCTACTTCCAACATATGTAGATACTTTGGGAGAGTTTTCTTGTCTTTTCCTGGGTCTGGATCCTATTAGTATTCCAACAGTCGGTTCTTGGGACTTAAGCCAGCAGTCGGCTATCTTATCTGCAGACTTTAGTTTCATTTGCTTCTGCAGCAATAGCCTATCATCTTCTTGCTGATCATCAGCCTCTGTGCTACTTGAGTCAGGAGAAATCTCCAGGCTAACATCTGACCCATGGACTTGCCTGCTTATACAACTGTGTGAGCCATTTTCTTGATATAAATTGCTCTCTGTATATACATATATGTCTCATTGTTTTGTTTTTCTAGCAAGCACAGCCGAAGACACTGTCCTTCCTGATCCTGTCCTCAATAATAATCCAATTATGCATAGAGCCAGGGCTACCTCTGTTGGAACAAATAAAGGCATGCAAACAATTTAAGTCATACCACTTATGTTTGAATATAATACCTTTTTAAACGGCCAATGAACCCCATTACATGGGTCCCGAAGGTTCACATAAGCACTAGGCTGGTAAACAAAAGGTGATGATTTGAATCTACCTAGAGGCATATCTGGTGATATACTTCCAAAAGATGATAGCTGTTGAAAACTCTATGGAGAGTAAATCTACTCTGAGACACATGGAATTGCTATGAGTTGGAATTGACGTGGGAGTAACTGGTAATGCCACTATGATAGGTCACCTCTGATTGGCCTACAGACATATGATCAAAACATGTGTCACTCTATTGAGGGCACTCACAAATCTAAACCTTGAAGATGGCCATAGAAATGTCTGGGGAGGGGCCATGTATTGACCACTCTCACAGATTTGGTAAAGGCGTTTCATTTAAATTTTTGGCTAGGTTAATCTTGTTTTCTTGAGAACATCTAAAATTAGAGTTGGAACTTAAATGCTTTTTTGGTTCTTCAGCTTCAAAGACCATATCTTTCTTTCCTTATTCATCTTCTTTCCCTTCAGCAATGAGGTGCTTTGACTCTAACTATAATTCTGAGTATTTGTAGAATTGTTCTCTCTGAGATCTTAGAACACCTTAGAGACGCTGTCTGATTCATTCCGACATCATACTAGTAGGGTAGGGTAAGATTTTAATATTTTGTGGCTGAAGTTGAGATAATAAAAGGTGAAGTGGTTTGTGTCACTCAAAATGGTAACTCATGGTGCCCACATGGTCCTCCTTGCATGGCAGACCACATAGAATGTTCAGTAATGTTTATTATCAATTTTAATCATAAAATAACATGTGATGTAGTTATACACTGCTTAAATGTGATATTTCTGAGATTATACGAATACTAAGAACAGCATTATTTTACAAAATCTTTCTACATTGAATCACAACCTAAATAATAATTGAGTGAAAGCTTCTAAAATTGTTTCTCCATTTTCTTTAATTAATGCTTCTTTCTCTAAAAAGGTTTTGATATAGGTCCACAAATACAATTTACCATAATATTGTAGCTAAAACCCGAGACATTTTGACAAAATCAGTGACTATAAAAATTGGAAGCAACAAAAACAAGAGCATGTGTTTGTAGTAGTGCGGACAAAACCACGTGACTTCAAGCATCACTGTAGTTGGGTAAGAGCGATAACTCTGACTGGAGTTCATTGGAAGGTTCAAAACACAAATGATTAACATGGAGTTTTCGCCTTGCTTAAATACATGTAATTGGGGCTCATGAAGCATGTTTTTGTCATAGTTAGCTCTTTCTTGGGATATTGTGAATAATAAATTTCTACTGAAACACTGCACAAAAATTTTATAGTCATTTTGGTGCCACCTCTTCACCTGGTGCAGACCACATCCCCCCTCATCCCCTGGTGACACCCACTGGATAGTACTTAGATGTGTAGTCTTTGGCCTCACATTGGGATAGCTGAGAAGATATTTGGTCAATTACTACTCTTTTTAGGGTGGTGGTAGTACCCACACATTTGAGAGGCTGTTTGGTATGTAGATTGAAAACAATTCGGAGGGAAACTCGTGGTGCTTTACTACTAAGCTCTTCCACTTTAAAGCTCCACTTAGTGTCAGTAATTGTCCCTGATCTCCTCTAGTTCTGGTGTTGGCCCATTGAATGGTGCCCCTTTTTCTGTCCAGTTTTCATAATCTTTGAGTAGAGACAGTTTAACCTTATCAAATCTGCATTCAAGGAAAGCTGCTTCAACCACTGAAAAGATTAAGTGGTTGAGTGGTAACATAAAACGGATGCAGGGTTTTTAACCACACTCGGTGTCATCAAAGTCGAAACCTTGACATGAATCAATTAATGGCCTTTGCCCCTCACTGTTAGTGTTGTAACGAAGCCTCGTCTCCACATTTAAGTGTTTATGTTACTACTCAATTGTAGGAGTCCTGGTGACACAATGATGAAGCACTCGGTTGCTAATCAGAAGTCGGTGGTTGGAAACTACTAGCTGCTTCATTGGAGAACGATGTGACAGCCTTGGGAACCCTCTGGATCAGCTCCACTCCATCTTGCAGGTCGCTGTGAGTTGGACAAGACTTGTCATCCGTGGGTTTGGGGGCTTTTGTACTCTCGTTTTGCCTTGCTTGGTGTCTCTCTATAGGGAAACTTCAAGGTCTAAATTACTTTAAAGAATAGACTCTTATGGCAATGTGAACCTCAGTAACAACTAGCTCTTGTCTTGCTGTTGTAAACGGTTTTTTTTTTACAGTCCTCATGAAATCTTTTGTTGCAGCATCTGTTACAACCTAGGACAGGGCTCTGTAATCGTGCAGCTATGTGATGAACCTTCTAATGCCTACATTTTCATGGCTCTTATTTTAGGAAAATTTCCTAATAATGTACAATGATGGTTTAACAAAATCATTCATGTTTATAAGCAGTAGTTCTAACCTCTAGGACTTCATTAAGCTCAGTGTCTGCCATCCTGACCCACTAGGCCAAATAGAGCAGCCAGTCCACAGAGAGGACCACATGGCCAACCCCACTATGAGACGAGATGCTCCTCACTGGCCCATGGCCCTGCG
>NW_022109980.1:3284077-3292184 GCF_000313985.2 Echinops telfairi | reverse complement strand
TACAAATGCGCTTTACACAATTGATGTGTGTATGGATTGGGATAACAGTTGTATGAGCCCCTAATAAAATGTTAAAAAAGAAAAAAAAATGCTCAGTGTCTGCAAAAGCTTCTCTAGTGTGTCCCCAGTTTAAGGCACACAAAGGACCATGAGTCAGGGTGTGCCTCCACCCCATGCAACTGAAAACAGTTTCAGTGCACATGGAGGGTTAAACAGTTATATTGGGCTAATCTTTTTATTTACTTTTAAAAGAACAGATCTGAGTCGTCACTTAATTGATGGGATTAACTTCACACCAAGGGATATTTGCATTTGTTTTATTTTTCCATTTGAACTAGTGTATATTTTGATAATTCTGGAGTAGGATAACAGCCTTAATCTTAAAATGAGATGTTAAAAGATGGTACACAAGACATTTTGTTCTAATACACATTACTTCAATCTATTATGTGCAAAGGGCATTTGAGCAACAATGTAACAGTACATATGAATGTAAAGAGGAGCTTATGATGAGTTTGTGATGAACAATCAAAGCTCGATTAATCAGAATCTAATTAATAGAAATCCTCACTTGAGAGGAATTTTCCTAAGGTAATTTTCAAATATTATAAGGGTTTATGTGATTCGTATGAATCTGTTGATTAAAAAAATAATATTGTGCTTTAGATGAAAATTTACACAGCAAATTTGCTTCCCCTTTAACAATTTTTATAAAAATTATTTTGTGCCATGGGTTACATTATTGCAGTATTTTCACTATTTGTAGTCTCATTGTTCTATTTCCATTGATCTAGCTTCTGTTCCCCTCCTTGCCTTCTCATTTTTGCTTTTGGGTAACTGTTGACCGTTTGGATTCATGTAGTTCGGTTTTTTAAGGGAGAACATTATTTATAGGTGTTTTTTTTATAAGCCAATCTATTATAGGGCTGAAGATGACTTGCAGACATGACTTCACTTCCAAATTCAAAGGCAGTGGTGGTGCAGACAATACCCTGTGACTTCAAATATTATTGTAGTTGCGTAATAATGACTGCTCTGCCTGCATTTCATTAGAAGGTTTAAAAAGTAAGCCATTAACAGAATTTTAGCCCTCATATGAATACATATAGCTGGGGCTTATGAAACATATTTTTGGTGTTACAGCTAACTATGGGGAATGGCTTCAATTCCAAACAGAAAGAGTGATAGTCTCGGGGATTCCTTTAGTGTCTATTAGTCCAATAGATCTGGACTTTTTAAAAAAAACTGAGATCTGTTCTATATTTTTCTCCCATTCTACTTGGGACTTTAAATGAGTCAGAAACCACTCAATGACAGCAAGTTTTTAAAAAAGTTATTATGTCCCTGGTCAGAATGGTTGATAATGTAGCCAGGCACCTAGTTCTTCTGGTTTCAGGTTAGAAGACGTTGGGGTTTGTTAGGGTTGTTAGTTCTGTGGACTAGGTTCTTCTTTGAGTCTTTTATTTTCCTCATTCATTTCTGTTTCTTATGAGTAGAGCCCAATAGTACAGACCATTCACAAGTTGACTTCGGATGCTACTTGCTAAACTGGAATATAGAACACTATCTTATGAATTTTGTTCTGCCAGTTGAGTAGTAAGTCATTCTCTTAGACTATAGGCTCATGACTTTTAGCCTTCTGAAGGAATCTTGTGAGTTGTTTGGGTTTATCTAGGAAGCTTCCATAACTGTGCTGTCTATATGGTTTACTATACGTATAGTACATACAAGCACGTGCATGTATAATTTTGTTTTGAGTTTTAAAATGAAAAGCTCAAATATCACAGCAAATGATCAAGCAAATGATGATGTATTATAATTGAAAAAATAGATGAAGGTATGTCCACTGCACAGGAGCGTTTCCTTTTTGTGGCCAAAACTTCTTTTTTGGAGGGTGAGGTAGGGGGAGGACCAAAACTTCTATCATTTGAAATAAACAAGAGACTTGATGTTTTAAAGTAATGATTTTGAATGAGTTTTTTAAATCTTTATTTTCCCAAGTGGGATTTGCTTTTGAATAGTCACAAAACCAGAAGAATAAGAAGTATGACCAGGGACTCAAACCATCTCCTTTAATAAGCAGACAATAAAATATCTAAATATAGAGTACTGATGTCTGCTACTAATTCTTAGAATAAGTACCTTTGAATTTTAGGTAACAAATTTATTTAAAGCTGCCAGTTACTGTCAAAACCACTCAATACAATGAAGGCTTTTACTGTGAGTACATAGTTCCCCTCAGCTATTGGAGTGCATTAGGTTGGACGTAAGAGAAATCATGTTAGTTGTGACCATCTATAAAAAATTCAAGCAAAGGACTTGCTTTTTGTTACATTGCTGTGTGGTTTGGGGCATATTTTGATTTCACAATAAATGAATGAGTCAGGGGAAAGCCTGGGGTGGTTGGAGACTGGATACAGCAAGAGGAAAAGGAAGCGGGGCGGGGGGTGGGGTGGGGTGGAGTCTGTTTGGCTAGATGTTGATCGGCATTCAGAAGCTTACTCATTAGGAACCAGGAGGTCAGGGAATGCAAAGTGGTTTGGGGCTTATATACAGGCCTTTAACATGCACCTGGGAGAAGGAGATGGAGAACTGTTATAAGTCTTAGCAAGAAAAATTTAATCTTACATTTTATGATTAATTTGTTCATATGAAACAAACAAACAAACTCAGATGGTATGTTTCCTTTTATCGTACAAAGTCTTATGTAGTGTGATGAAGGGAAATTTCTTAATATGGTTCTTCTATCCTTAATTCCTTTGGGATGTATTATAATGGCTAACCTCAATGCCTGTAGTCATAATCCCATTTTGGAGAGAGTTCTCTGTTACGAGAATGACAAGATCAAGGCAGGGTGGATTCTGAGCCTCTATTAGAATGTGTGAATCAAGTCACCATCCTTCGTTTCCTTGGGGATATGGTCTCCCACAAGACAAAAAAAAATACCTCCATAAAAGCCATTCCTCTGTGTATAAGAGAACCATCACAGAAGTAGAGAGAGCATCCTGGGAAGAAGTGGAGCACATTAAAGATTCCCGCCTAAGATGCAGAGGCCGAGACCAGAGACACCAGAGGCTGTGGCACGGAGGTCATAGAAATAGCAGAGGAGCAGTGCCAGGACTGTGAGACAGAGTGGTGGGCAGGCTTCTGGGAAGCAGATGTGGTTGAGAGGCTGGGGACTGGAGAGAGACTTGGCTGGCTCAGGAGAGGTATTGCTGTGAACCAGTGATTACTGTGGCTGGTTTGTAGTAACCTGTTAACTTCTCCAATAAACCCCTATAACTGTGAGTTCTGTGAGGCCATTGAAATGGATTATTGAACCCAACAGAAAAGGAGAAACAGTGGATGCCAGACTAGGGTCTATAAAGATGGAGGGTGAAGGCATGTCTGACCTATGCCATGTGGCATCAAGTCTTGAACGGGTGAGGAATTGGATTCACCTTCTCCATAGGGTGGCCAGAGGAGGTCAGATGTGATCTCCAGTGCATTTTCCCATTACTCTTTTTAATATTATGCTGTGTTTGTTGAGATAATATTCTCTAACCTGATTCATGTTGCTAGGGGCTATTACAAAGAACAAAAAGCTTGAGAACTTAGAGTTTTCCCTAATAGTGCCTAGTATGTATGCCCATTGCCCCAAGTCTATCTGACTCATGCCAACTCCATGTGTTTCAGAGGATCTATGCTCCATAGTGTTTTTAATGGCTGCTTTTTGGGGAAGTAGCTTACCAGGCATATGGATATTATTTTATCACTGACAGTGCTATAATTCAAGATAGATCGATAGATCTCACTTCTGGTACAGTAGCAACCCCTTATAGCTTACAAATGCTTAGGATATTGGTCTTTATGAATTCCATTTCATTTTTGATGATGTCCTATTTTCTTATATTTATACTAAATTAATTCCACATTCGATTATTAAAGGAGGCTTGCAGTTATTTCTTATTTTCAGCTGTGCCACATCATCAAATGAAGTTCTCAAAAGTGTTCCCCTGTTCATGTCATGAACGTCGCCAGTCATATTGTGAGTGCCTTCCAGCCGGAGGCGCTCATATTCCAGTACTCTGTCAGACAATAGCCCCTGCTAGTCATGAGGTTTTCACTGAACAATGTTTTCAGAAGTAGGAGATCTCACGATAGAATTTTGCAAGACCAACAACTTACACATTACCAGTACCTTTTCCCATCTCATAAAGGATGACTATACACATGAACCCCACTAGATGGGATCAAATCAATGACATCTGTGGAAGGAGGCAATGGAAAAGTTCCATATCCTCAGTCAGAACACGACTAGGGACCAATGGTGAGAATTGATCATTAATTTGAGTATGTTGTTGTCGTTCCGTGCTGGCAAATCAATGGGAACTCACAGAGACCCTAGATACCACAGAACGAAACACTGCTCAACCTTGCGCCATCCTCACAATTACTGTTATGGTTGAGTCCACTGTTGTAGCCAGTGTGTCAATCCATCTTGTCAAGGATCTTCTTCCTTCTCACCGCCCCTCTACTTTACCTAGTGCGATGTCTTTTTCCAGGGACTGGTCTTTCCTGATGACATGTCCAAAGTATGTGAAAAAAGTCTCACCATTCTTTCATTTAAAGATCATTCTTGGTGTACTCCTTCTAAGACAAATGTGTTTGTTATTTGGGCAGTCCTTGGTACTTTTATTATTCTTCACCAGGAGCATAATTCAAATGCATTTATTTTTCTTCAAGGGAAGGCTCATGGCCTTAAAAACCCTCCAAATTCCTTACCCTCAAATCTAAACATTGGCCTGAGTGGTTGTAAGTGGAGGAAAAGTAAAACTCAAGTGAACTTGGATTGTTTAGTAACATACAAGTTCATTTCAAACAAACAAACAAACAAACAAATGAATAAACAAAAGCTTCCTCGGTGTTCCTGAACAAATATACAACTTTCATATGCATAAGAGGCTATTGAAAATTCCATGGCACTATGTGCTTGACACAATGGATGTACGTATGAATTTTAAGAAGAGTTATATGAGTCCCCAATAAAACGATTTATAAAAAAGAAAAAAAATGCCATGGCTTGGGTCAGGTACACTTTAGTCCTCAAAGAAACGTCCTTGCTTTTCAACACTTTCAAGAGATCTTGTGCAGCAGATTTACCCAATGGAGTGCTTCATTAGAGCTTTCATGAGTATTGATTGTGGATCTAATCAAGATCCAAACAAAATCCTTGAAAACTTCAATCTTCCTTTCTGTTTATCATGATGCTAGCCATTGGTCCACTTTTGAGGGTTTCCATGTTCTTGACATTGAGTTGTCATCCCTACTGAAGGCTGCAATCTTTGATCTTCCTCAGCAAGTGCTTCAAGTCCTCCTTACTTTCTGCAAACAAGGTCGTGCCATCTGCAGATCACAGGTTGTTAATAATCCTTCCTTTACTCCTGATGCCACATTCTTCATATACTCATAATCTAGCTTCTCTGATTATTTGCTCATCCTACAGATTGAAAAAGTAGGATGATATGATACAATCACGACGTAAATCTTTCTTGATTTTAAACCATGCAGTATTACCTTGAGCATATGCCACCTAAATTTACATATCTCAAGAATAGATTTGACACATTGAACACTAATGACTGAAGACCAGAGGCAGTTGTGGGATGACATTAAAAAGATATTAAAGGCATAAAAGGCCAAGCCAAACTAGATGTCTGAAGAGACTTGAATGAAGAGTAAGTGCCTTAGTTATCTAGGGTTGTCACAGCAGAAATGATGCCAGTGGATGACTTTAACTAACAGACTTTCATTCTCACACATTTTAGGAGGCTGAGTCCAAACTGAGCGTGCTGGTGCTGGCAGAAGGTGTCCTCTCTGTTAGCTCTTGGGTTAATGCCTTATCTCCTTTCAACATCCATCGACTTGCCATCCCCTGGAGATCTCCATGTGCCTTGGCATCAATATTTCCAAGATATGCCTTTTATTCTTGGTTCTTTTTCGCTTGGCAGTAGTAGGCCTCTGTGATCTCTGCTTTCTTCTCTCTCCTTTTATTTCTTGGATGATATAAGGTGATACAGGGCAGGCCCTAGTGAAACTCCCCTTACATATAAAAGTAATGATGAGATTAAGAAGTTCCATGCCACCTGAACTAAATGTGGAGGAGAGTGGCATTAGGGTTAGAAGAAGACTCATTAACAACCTGTACTGTGCACATGACACAATCATTCTGACGGAAAGTTAAGATTTGAAGCACTTACTAATTCATGCCTCAACATAAAGAAAATAAAAATCCTCACAAGTAGACAATAAGCTAAATGGAGCAAAGATGAACATTGTCAACCTCTCATTTTACTTGAATCCACAATCAATGCCAATGAAGGAAGATACCTCCTTGACACTTGTGTGTGTGTGTGTGTGTGTGATCCACAACTAGGTGTTTTCAATTGCCTCATATGCATATGAAAGCAAGGCAGTGGTAAGAAAGATCTAAGAAGAGGGGGTTACAAGTTGAGCTGCTAACGGCAAGGTCAGCAGTTCCAAACCATCAGCTGCTTTGTGGAGAGAGATATGGCTTTCTGATTCTGTAAACATTTTCAACCTTGAGAATTCTAAGGGACAGTTCTACACTGTCACACAGAATCAGTTTTACTCTGACCTATGAATCAGATCAACTCTGTGGCAATGAGTTGTTAGCTGTTGATGCCTTTGAATTACTGTGTTGGCAAAGACTATTGGATCTACCATGTGTTGCCAGGAGAACAAACAAATTGGTTCTGGAAAGAGGGCAGCTAGAATGCTCATTAGAAGAGAGGATGGTGAATCATCATCTTACATATTTTGGACATGTCCCTGATAAAGGACATTATGTTTGATAATGGGGAAGGTCAGTTAAAAGGCCCTCCCCAAGACTGACATCAATGGGTTGGCACAGTGGGAAATGATTTTGAGGATGGCACAGCAAGGGACAGTGTTTAACTTTATTGGCCATAGGGTTGCTGTGAGTAAGAACCAATTAGAAGTCACCCAACAGCCATAGATCGCCAGACTTTTCTACCAATGGGCTTCTGGGGAGACTCCAACCTACAATCTCTTAGTTAGCTGTTGAACACTTAACAATTGGCTCTGTCCAGAGATTCGATGCCGAGTATCTCAACTCAAAAGCTCACTGCCATTAAGTAGATCTGGCCGCGTGGGTTTCTGAGATTGGAACGCTGTATGGCAGTAGAAAGCTTCCTCTTTGTAATCTGCTAAATATGAGCACTTTCAGATATTTAACTAGAAGACAGTTGACTGATCTGTGTGGGAGAAATTTCTTTGTAATTTTACAATGCCCATTGTAAAGATCTAATCCTATTTTTCTATTGAAAAATTACTTAAAATACTCTATTGTGATTATGAAGAACATTTACATAGCAAATTTAGTTCTGAATTAATACTTTTTATATAGTTATTCAGTGACACTGGTTATACTTTTTGCAGTGTTTCAATATTCTCATTATTTCCATTCTGTTTGATGCTTCCATTTATCTAGTTTACTTGTACCTCTATGACTTCTCATATTACGTGACTGTTTAGAGGAGCACAGTACTCATGGGTGATATTATATATTTTATTAGCCACACTGTCTTTTGGCTGATACGTGGCTAATGGGAGTGGTTTGAGTTCCAAGTTTATAGATTATCTCAGGGCAATAATCTTGGAGAGTCAACTAGTCTCTACTGGGCAAGGAAGTCTGTCCCTTTTTTAGAATTTAAGTTTTGTTCTACATTTCACCCTTATTCTAGCTAGGACTATTGTGTCCCTGGTTAGAATGGTTGGTAGTGGTAGCCAGGCACCATTTAATTTCTTTGGTTTCAAGATAGGTGAGGCCACGGTCCTGTAGACTCTTAGTCCTGTAGAGTAGTTTCTTCTTTGAGTATTTGGTTCCTTCTTTATCTTTTGCTCCAGATGCATAGAGGCCGATAGTTATATCTTAGATGGCTGCTGGCATGGTCCAAATGCTACCCATCAAAGTAGAAACTTTATGAGCTATGTTATACCAATTGATCTTGGTATATGGGCTTTAGCCTTCATACTCAGTAACCCCATCCTTTGAGGTATCCATAACTATATCCTCTATGTAATA
>NW_022109980.1:3267606-3283879 GCF_000313985.2 Echinops telfairi | reverse complement strand
TTTTGAGTACTTTTCATGCCATTTTGGTCTGGTTGTGTCTACATCTAGATAGTGATTTGCCCTTCCACTCCTCATCTCTGGTAACTACCAAAGAAAGTTGCTTTCTGTATGGACACCTATACTCATTTAGTGATATCATACAGAATTTGTCCTTCTGTGATTGACTTAAAGTTGACCCTGGATAATGTCCTCCATATTCAACCATGTTACAGTCTATTTTGAGAACGTATTGATATTCTTTATGCCTGCATGGCATTCCCTTGTGTATTTGTATCATGGATTGTTTATGCATTCGTCTGTTGATGAGATGTTAAGTTTTTTTTGTATTTTTGCCATTGTAAATAATACTATGAGCATAGGTTTGCACCTGTCTGTTTGTGTCATGAGTTTTAGTTCTCTAAATTATATACCTAGAGGTTGTATTGCTAGATAGGGTGCTTCTACTTTTCATTTTTTTCCAGGACATGCTATGCAGTTTTCCATAATGCAGTTAGTTTTTAGGAAACAATTACTCATCCACTCCCACAGCTCCCATTGTCTTCAGCCCTTATTTCCCTTACATGGATATTCTCTATGAAATCCAGGTAAGTAACACCTGTCAATTCCCTCACTTATTGGTTTTTGAAGATGCTGAAAGACTTTTCTGTAGCTAAACAGTAGCTTCAGGGTAGCTCTGTTGTAGCTGCACGCTTCTGTTCATGGCCCAACCTAACATACAATTGAAACTGACCTTTAGGCCACGAACATCAGACTTTCCCTGAGGTTAGCCCTACTGCCTGTGGGGTGGCAAGTTTGCAAGGGTAGGGAAGGGCAGTGTGGAAGGTGATTCCAGGGTTCCAGCATGAAAAGTGGACCCACTTGAACCTGGGATAAGGTATACCTGTCAAGTTTTCCAAGAAATCATGTGCTGTAAGTCTACTTCCATCACATTTTTTACTTTTTTGATTCAGAGTTGTTGGGCAATTCTACCAGCCTTCCCAAACGCCACCATTCAAGTAGTGTAGAGGGAGATGATACAGTAAGCTGGGAAACTGACCTACCAAAATCCCCCACTTGGAGTGATTTGGGGGAGTCAGTTTTGTTTCCTATAGCAGAGCTGTTATTTTATCCCCCACGGTCCCTAACATTGTCTCTTTTTCAACCTCATAATTATGTGCTCTGGTCTGCGGAACCCAATTGGCTTAGGTGTTCATCTCCACTTTTTTCCTGATGATCAACCAGTTACTAAATTAAAAAAAAAAACACCTTGCAAGACCAATAGGCAAAAAGATACTCTGCGTGTTTCAGTGTTTGTGGTATGAGGAACCCTCAAAAACAAGGCAGGGGGTCCTCTCAACTATGTCTACAAAGTGATACAGGGTGGGAGGGAGGAAGTACCCTTTGGAACAAGGTTGCTCAAGTCTAGTGGTCCCGAAGAGCTAAACACCACCACTAAAAGTATAACCTATGGGCATTTTTGCTTTCCTGGGACCAGCCCTATTTTATGCTTGGTTTTGTGGGCATTAGTGGAGAAAAAAACAATATACCTACCAGATACACCTAGCATGGAAAGGAGGAAATAGGCACAACCTAGTCTAGTTTTAGGTATACCGATGGAAGTTGGGGTTTTTTTTCACCTGATGAAAAATCCATGCAGATGGGAAAGCTAGTTGTACATTCATATCACCCTAAAAAGTACCCCTTACAATTTATTCCAATTTATGTGGGGCCCATTCCATAGTTTGATTGTTTTCCACTGTGAGTAAATGAACCTGTTTGTCATAAATGAGCTCTTCACCAAAGGATAGGTTTACGGGGCATGTTTTCAATTCCGTGTGTTAATGGGATATGTCTCCTCATCAAGTGGAGAGAATATCTGTGAAATGGTTGTTGCATAAACAAAGCTGCTCCTGAATGCAAACTGATGCTTCTCACTTATACTCAGTTTATTGTACTCCCACTGAGAAGCTCAGTCAGATGCAAGGCTGATTAGTGTGGTGTTTATCAGAATAGGACCCATAGTCATATCCTCTGGCCTTGACCATTCTGGCTCCCCCAATTATTAGCTGTATGACCCCCTATAGGTCTCAGGTTTCTTATCTGAAAAAAATGGGGATAATATTCTCATCAACTTTAGGGGACTAAAATGAGGATTAGTTCATATTACACACACACACCCACATAAGGCAGCTTCAACTGTCTGGGAAAGACTCTATTGTTAAATTCCATTTTCCACAGACTTTTTAAAGTGACCTAAACTAGCTGCTGTAGAATCAATTCTTACTCAGGCTGACTCCATATTCCTCAGAGTAGAACTGTACTACCCTGTTTTTATTTGCTTTGAACTTTCTACTGTGAAGTGGGTGAAGGTTTACAAACCAGTTTTCTACTCAACAACTCATACACGCTTTGTGTAATCGCATTGATGGCAATCTCCTTAATGTAGTAATATCATGGATTGATCCTATCTCCTTCTTATGTTTCCTGTTTCCACTCCTCCTCCTTTCCTAACCTTTCCAACTTTTGTCTTTCGGTAAATGCTGTCCTTTTGATCTTAAGCAAATGATTATTCTAAGGTGTGCCTACTTCACTAGTGCTATTTCCCCTTTATAGACCCACCTGTTAGCTAAACATTGAGCTATGGGTGGTGGTGGTGGGGGGGTGTTAGTTCATTTCTATACAAGAGGAGTGACTAAGGGCCATAATCTCAGGGGTTCCACTAGTCTCTATCTAACATGTAAGCCTGGTGTTTCTTATCATTTAAAATTTGGTGCCACATTTCTTTATCCATGACCTTCTAATGTGATCTCTATCAGAGTAATTGGTAGTGGGAGCTGGGTGCCATCTAGTTCTTTGGTCTCAGAGACTTGGAAGCATATGTTTATGTGGTCCATTAGCTTATTGGAATGATTTTACCGTGCATCTTTGATTTTCATCATTTTTATTTTCTCTGGATGGGGGAGAGACCAATAAGTTGCACCGTAAATGGACAATAACAATCTTTTAAGACCCTGTCAGTTAATTCTCAAAGTAGGATGTAGAGCATTTTCTTTGTGGACTATGTTATGCCAATTGACTGTGGTGTTCCTTGAGAGTGGTTCCATTGAGCTTTCAATGACTGTGACCTTCTGGAAGTAGACCATTAGACCTTTCTCCTGAGGCACTCCTGGTTGGATTCAAATGGCTAACCTTTGGGTGAGTAGTAGAACACTTAACCATTTGTACCACTCTTGGAAGTTCATGAGCTATACAAGCACACACAGAACAACAACTGCTCACAACAGTATCTGAAACATAGTAAGTAACTAATGCATATTTGTTACTAAAAGTGTTCAGATATCACACATAGCTCAAAGTTTTAGTGCCTTTAATTATTTAAGTGATGTTGAAAAATCTAGTCAAGTCTTAAACAGTCCTGGTAACACTTGTTCCTCTAAAACAGAAAAAGGGAAGATATTCTAACATCTTTAACTCATATTAGTAACACCTAAACATAATGAAAGTATTAGACTTCACTTTCATGGCCTTAGATTGAACTGATATCTTAAACGAGCCATAATGAGGAACCTATTCTTCAGCAACACAGTTCTTAACTAATTTTCCTAAGCTATGGATACAAGTTATCGAGCAATTACATGGTGCCAAGCACTAAGCCAAGTTTTTTTCCCCACATATCTTATTTTGTTCTCACAACGTCCATGAAAAGTTATTAGAAAAATCTTTTAAGATGAGAAAAATTGAGATACAAAGACGTTAAATCACTTTACCCAGTGAATGGATGGAGTTAGGTTTTAAATCAAGTCTATTTGATGTCCCAAAGTTGCTTGTTTAACTATATAGCAAATCAAATATTCAAAAGAGGAGTGGTACCAACTGAAACTGTTTTATGAACTATCAAGTCACCTAAATGAACCATGAAAGCGAGGACTAGGACCAAGAGGAGCATCCAAGAGGAGAGGACCACTATCAGCTTAGTGGAAGTTGAGACAAGAAGCAGGCACAGGCTATATGTTTGCTTTACTGGTCCACATGCCTAGCTGTGGCTAGTGGCTACAATTGCTAGACACATTTTGGAGTGATCACCATCTCCTTTGGGTTACAGTCTAATATTTTAGAAAGACATCTAATATTGTTCATCTTGTTTGAATTATTATCTTTTAGAAATGTGACTTAATAACTTGAGTGTTTCCTTTTTTAAACTACTGTCTTTGAGTTGACCAAGTTTCCTTATATGAATAGAATCTCAGGAATTGACCTGCTTTAGGACGCCGACCTTCAGACAAGGTCTGAAGCCTTAAGCCTTGAATAGCTCTAGAATAAATCATGTATTCTATAATTTTTCTAGGTAACACACTGAAACACATTGGTTTGGAATTCACTAAGTTAGCAAGTGTTATATAAATTAGGCAGGAACTATGCTGAGATTTACTTTTGAATTATCTATGGAAAAAATAAAAACATGGGTAAGACTGATGAGGAATGTTTAAATATTTTTAAAGAGAATTACTCTTGAAATAGTTAATGGATAGGCAAATTACTAGACATCCTTTCTATTCATTAGAAGTCTTCTATGTTGTTGCTAGATGCCATCAAATTGCTTTTGACTCATAGTGACTCTGATTGACAGAGTAGAACTGTCCCATAGGATTTTCTAGGCGGTAGTATGGATGAGAACAGATTACTAAGTCTTTCTCCTTCAGAGCTGCTGTTAGGTTCAGCTATCCTATAAATGAATCTAGCGCTCTTATGCAACCCGTGAGTCTTCTTTTTATAAGGGTCTATATTTGTCAACACAGAGGATTAACTTGTAATATTTGTATACTCTTGAGAACAAATGTTAGAAATATTTTAGATTGACCTGCCCACTAATTCAGAATGCCCCACCTTTACATACCATGAACTGGTGCGATTTTGCTTTCTTCCAGCTTCCTCACTCCTTACCAAGTCTCTTCCAATGCTGACCGTCTCTCTAGTCTTGTTAAGCTCATTTGCTCTGGCACTGTCCTTAGACATGTAGAACAGTTGGTCAGTGCCCTCTTTATAATAACTCTTGATGCTTGAGCCTGGTGATTAAATTGCCTCTTGGCTCTCTTTCACTAGGCTAACCAGTCTCAGCTCATTTAGCCTTTCCTCACAGGCCCTATTTCTAAGGCTTTAATCATTTTTCTCTGCACTTCTCTGGATCTTCTCCAATTGCTTTGCAATTGTTTTAAGATTAAGCCTGATAAGCAGGCCAAATCTAGGGGGTGGCATTGGCTAAATATTTATTTAATGAATGACTTACAAATTAAGGTGGGTGGTACAGTGTAGGGTAAACAGCACTTGACTAGGAGTTAGAAGACCTGAGCTTTGTCCTGGTTCTGCTATTTACTAGGTTTGAGCAGAGGGCAACCATTGGATATGTCACTTAATTACCTCTGAGTCTCATTTCATTGTCTGTAAATGGTGGGGTTAAACGTATCTGCCCTGACTGCCTCCCATATAAGGAACATCAAATGAGATAACCCATGTGAAAATTTGTCAGCAACAAAGCATTATGCAAACATTATATGTCAGGTATTTTTCTAAATGCTTTGAAAACTTTAACTCTTGAAGGTAAAGTGATTATTCCAATTTTACGATGAGGAAATGGAAGCACAGAGAGATCAAGTAACTGGTCCGAGATCACACAGCTTGAGATATAATCCATGCTAAAGTGCTTCAGAACTTATGTTCTGAAAGTTAGCTATTCTGCCTTTCTAAATAAATATTAAGATCCATATTTTGAAATATGAGCCAGCATCAATTTAATGGCAGTAGGACCTTGCAAAGAAGGCCACAGGTATATGCTACTGTGATGGAGGATCTATTCAGCCATAGGCAGATAACTCTATTAGAGACAACCTGTTCATAGGTTAACACATACTTTGGTAATTGAATCAGGCAGCTATCCACCAGTGGAGATATCCTCATGAGCATAATATGCAATACAGGAATTCTGACAGGAGATGAGAGACTAAAACTAAATTTTCACATAATGATAGTTTAGTTTTCCTGTAAGTGTGTAATAATAATGGATATTTTTCTGTGACATTCTATGCCTTCAGAACAATTATGACAGCACTGTGAGATAAGCAGAACAAACTTTATTATCCCTGCTCTACAGTTGAGAAAACTGAGGAACAGTAGTTTGTGTGCCCCAAGTTCCCACAGTGTTATTTGGATTCAGAGCTCCACCTTTTGTTTGTTCTATTACGTCATGCAGAACAATCCTAGACCCCAGGATAAGATCCTATAAAATCAAAAGATTTAACAGAATGCAAGACGCTCAAGAAATGAAAGTCACTAACAGAAAAGACGGAAAACAAAGTATGATAAGGAGGATGTTCCTTTGCTTTGGGCTATTAAGTAGGTCACCCATTAAAAGGCTATTTTAGTAGAAAATTTTAGAGGGCATATAGTCCATGCACCAACATCACTGACCTGATTCTTCACTTTCAAGATCTAAGAAAATCAGAGTTTGTGTGTGTTTGTGTGTGTGTGTGTGTGTGTGGTGGGGGGATGGGGTGTAGCTCAAGAGAATGTTAGTAGAGAAGTTTGATTTAATCAGGCTAGTGCTCTAGATTTTCTGTGAGATGTGATTCACTAGATGAGATGCTGATCTTAACAAGGAAACAGCTTTGTACGTATCTTTATGATGCAGAGTCAGCAATTTCTTTCTCTTCATTTTTAGAAAAATTCTCTTCTTGTACTAGTAGATGGAGGCATATCTGACAACCTGTTAATATTTTATTTTGTATAAAACAGCTCTTTCAGGAAATGGATGCTTATTATCACTGCAATCTCTGAGGTTATCCTGGCTCCCAGGGACACTAGGATCAAAGAAGAAAGGAACTATTTCCCTTGCATTTTTATTTATGGTAGGACAGGCACTTTGTTATTAACCAGAATATTGAGACTTCTAAGGAAAATAACAAACTTGCACCCCATGTCAGTTAGATTCTTTATCCCAAACAAATTATCTATCTGGCGTAGGGGGAAACATTTCTTATATTTTTTTTGTGTTAAATGTAAATATCCAAGTTTAATAATAAATATATTTTGCCCATTAAATCATATTTTCTCCTCTTAGCCTGTCTTTATCACTACCGCCCCCCAAACCATCTTAGAAATATGTTCTTGAAGTACAGAGACATACACAACACAATTTCTCTCTTTCTTCACCTTCTTTGGAAAGATCTGGGGGTAGTGAGTATTCCGGCAACTAGACTGCTTAAACAAAACCCCTGCCTCTCTGTCCTACTATCTTGCCCATTCCTGATGGGAGGAAGGGATGGCAAGAAGAAGAGGATTACTTTGAAATAGATTTGAATGAAACAGAACTGTGGAGGAGTGTGCTTATCTGATGAAAAACCCAGATCCATTGCTATTGAGTCAGTTATGACTCACAGCAACCCTATATAGTGTTTCTGAGGTGCAAATCTTCAGGAGAGTAGATAGCCTCATCTTTTTCCTGTGAAGGGGCTAGTGGGTTTGAACCACTGACCTTGTGGTTAGTAGCCCAAAGCTTCCCAAACAGTGCCACCAGAGATCCTTATCTGATAAACTCCAAATCCAAACCCGCAGTCATCAAGTTGATTCTGACTCATAGCAACCTTATTGGACAGAGTAGAATTGCTTCCTAGGATTTCCAAGACTGAACATTTATGGGAGCAGAGAGCCTCATCTTTCTGTGGATCAGCTGGTGGGTTAGAACTGCTGACCATTTGGTTAGCAGCTCAAAGCATAACCCACTATGTTACCAGAGCTCCCTCCCTTTCTTTATCTGGTAAGTAGTACTAAATGGCAGAGGTTTTCCAATGAATCATATTATGCAATTTTCATGAGTTTAGTTCATACCCTTCACCCCTCAGCCACGGGGGAGGAAATAAGAATTAGAGACTATCAAAAGTTTTTGACATGCTTCGTCTGTTGGCTACTTAATTTCTTAGCAGATATGAAAACTGCTTCAGGTTGACGATTTAACATGTTGGTTAGGTGGAGAATAAATATCCAATGTACCTGTTCCAAAATCGTGTTAATCCTTTCGACCTCGCAGTCAATCAAGTATCGCTTTTCCTGTCTCCTGTCCATTTCTTCAATGATGCGCCGGAATTCCTGGACGTCCTTTATGTTTCCCACAGACCGTGCTGTCACTTGCCAGTTGTTTTGCACGGCTGCTTCCATAATCGCTTGGAGGATGGAAAATCCTAAAGGAAGGAAAAACAGCTACAATGATTTTTTTCCTTTAAAACAAACAAACACAGCATACTTCTGTAGTTCAAAATCATTTTCATTCACCATCCAGTGAGGCCCTTCGAACTGTGTTCATTGTACAGAGCAGGCTTATGTACATATGTAACCTCAGTCTTGAACTTTCCGGACAATTGGCACCTTTAGTTTTAAAGGAAAGAAGATTCTATAACTAGTGGTAACCAGACTAGGTCTGTATCAAGCCTCTGTTTAATCAGTAAGAACTGAATGAAAGTATCTAATTGTGTTTATTGGCATGTTCTATTATAGTATATATGGAATAAATGTTCTAAGATTCTTTCTTATATTTGGTCGTTGTCTTTTCTGTTAGAGTTGAAACTCATTTGTAAGTTCAAACTCAACTCTATGTAAGTTGTTCATCGTACATATAAACATTCTTCAGAATTAGTTGAGATAAAAACTCATTGTATTATGGCTGATACTTACATAGCTATGAATATCCAATGAAGTAAATTATGTCTCCCAAAGAAATTAACTCTAATAAAACATGACAAAACGTCTTTATCAGAGATATCATATTTACCCTTTGAGCCTTGTTTACTGCTACCACCCTGGATCTGTGCTGAATGGGAGGGAAATGATCTGATGCTGGGAGTTATAGATAACCTTATGAGAGGGGCTGAGAAACTGGGAACAGAAGAAGTGTAATTCAGAAGAATAGGATGGGAGTTTCCTATGTGCTGGTATTTTAGAATATTCTTGTCACTAATATGATATGATGTTCATCAGATCTCTCTCTCTACACACACACACACACACACACACACACACACACACACAATTCTGATTCAAGGCAACCCCGTGAGTTCAAGTGCAGGACTTCTCCGCTGCGTTCTATTGTCAGTATTCTCTAGGAGGCAGATCACTGTGCTTTCCTTCTTCAGTGGGTGGGCTCTAATCATCAAGTATTGACATTTTTTTACATGTCATCAGAAGTGACTCCTTTATTTCCATAAATTTAAAATTGTTTTATGTTTAGATAATAACTAATGACACAACTCATCTGTTAGTGTATTGCACTGTGCTGGCTTCCATGTTGCTCTGATGCTGGAATCCATGCCAATGAATTGTCAAATATCAGCAGAGTCACTCATGATGGACAGGCTTCAGCAGAGTTTCCAAAGAAAGACAGGCTAGGAAGAAGTATTTGTAGATCTACTTCTGCAAACATTGACCAGTGATAACCCCCTGAAGAGCTGCTGGACTTGGCAGACACAGTGTCAGACGATGAGACTGTCAGGTCGGAAGGCACTCAGAATATGATTAGAGAAGAGCTGCCTGATCAAACAAGAGTCTACTTTAATCACATCAAATTAGTAAAGTTCTTGAGACCTTCATTTGCTGATGTGGCATGACACAAATTAAAAGGAAACAGCTGAAAACAACCCTTGAATGTGGATTGTATGAAGTATGAATCCAGGAAAAAGGAAGTTCTCAAAAATGGAAAGAGATTGGAAAGGGGGAACTGATTACAGGGATCTACATATAACCTCCTCCCTGGGGGATGGACAACAGAAAAGTGGGTGAAGGGAGATGTCGGACAGTGTAAGATATGACAAAATAATAATTTATAAATGATCAAGCCCTCATGAGGGATGGGGCAGTGGGGAGTCAGTGGGAAAAATGAGCTGATGCCAGGGGCTTAAATGGAGAGCAAATGTTTTGAGAATGATGGGGGCAACGAATGTACAAATGTGCTTTACACAATTGATGTATAATATGGATTGTGATAAGAGTTATATGAGCCCCCAATAAAATGATTAAAAAATACGGAAAGAGATGCTGGAAGGACTGATGAGCAGCAATGGACTAATATTGGCTGTGTTGAATCAGGCAGTCATATGGTCTACTATGCCAGGACTGACGAGAAAATCATTTCAAGATCTATTCTGCAACTGTGGCATTTAGTCCTCTCTCAGGTGTGGACAAGAACTCACCCCCCATGGCCAAACAATAGACAGCGTCAATAAGGGGAACCTTAGTACTATTGAGGTACACACAGCTTAGAATAGTCCACCATTGGAGATAAAAGAGGCAGCATTTATCCAAGGACAACGTTCAGAAGGGTTAGGAAAGAAGGAGGACTGGATGTGGGAAGCTCAGGGAGGAAGTGGAATAAGTGATGTTACATTGTGAGGATTGCGATCAGTCGCGTGAAACAAAATGGGTATGGATTGTTGAGTGGAAAATTTAGCTGCTCTGTAAACCTTTACCCAATTCACAATTAAAAAACTATCCTGAAGTACAGTGCAATGTTTGTTGTCAGTGATATAATAATATTTACATGTCTACATGGAAGTCTAGTTAATATGACCATTATTCAAATTCACCCACCAAACACTAATGCCAAAGATGAGGAAATTAAAGATTTTTATCTATTTCTGCAGTTGAAAATTGATCAAACATGTATGGCATTTCTTAAACTGAAAAACTTAAGAAAAAACTTACACCTCGAGTTAGTGAAGAGTTCTACAGGGAAAGTATTGAACGAAGAAGGAGGCATCGAAAGAAGATGGAAGGAACACACAGTCACTGTACCAATAAGAACTGGCAAATATTGAACCATTTTAGGAGGGAGCATGTGATCGAGAAATGATGGATGATGTTGAAGGAAGAAGTCCGAGCTTCATTGAAGAAAATCACTGATGAAAAAAATCATCCAGGAATGGATAGAATACCAAGTGAGATATTTCAACAATTCTCCACAATACTGAAAATGCTCATTCATCTATACTCAGAAGCTTGTAAGACCTCTGGTCATTCCAATAGAAGAGATCCATATTTATGACCAACTCAAAGGAAGGTGATGCAAAAGAATGTGGAAATTATCAAACAAAAGCACTATCATCACACACATAGATTTTTGCTGAAGATAATTAAAAAGTGGTTATAGCAGCCCATTGACAGAGAAGTAGCAGAAATTTAAACTGGAGACAAAAGAGGATGTGGAATGAGAGATACCATTGCCAATATCAGCTGGAGCTTGGCTGAAACAGAGAATACCAGAAAGATTTACCCATGTTTTATTTACTATGCAAAGGCATTCAACTCTGTGGATCATAACAAATTATAGATAACATTGAGAAGAATGGAAATTCCAGAACACTTCGTAGTGCTCCTGCAGAACCTGCACATAGACCAGGAGGCCACTGTTGGTATAGAACAAGGGTTTTAAAAAATTAAGAAAAGTGTACAACCGGATCGTATCCTTTCACCATATTTATTCAATCGGTATCATGAGCAAAGAAACCACGAATCTAGATTATATGAAGAAAAATGTTGCATCAAGATTGGAGGAAGACTCATTAACAATCTTTGATAAACATAAGACACACTCTTGCTTGTTGAAAGTGAGAAACACTTGAAGCACTTACTGATGAAAATCAAAGACTTCTGCCTTCAATATGGATTACACCTCAACACAAAGAAAGCAAAAAGCCCAATAGATAACATCTTGATTGTATTAGTGATATAATCTGTTGTCAATTTGATAGAATTACGAGTGAAGGGTTGGAGTTTACCTGTCAATCAGGTCATAGTCAATGAGGCCTCTGTGAGGGCATGGTCTTATCCTGAGGATTCTGCAACTCTAGTATTTCCTCCTTGGAGGTTGGAAACACACACTCTCTCTTTGCTCACTCCCTTGGAGACTCTCAACTGACAAGGCTCACTGCCTGTGAGACATTTCTGAGGAGAAGCCAAATGAAGTTACCCTGAGGCATTCAGAGTTTCAGAGCTGAAGGAACCACATAGAGATCCTCTGCCAACGCCGTGATGCTTACAATGCCACTGGATCCACAAGACTTCCCACACTGGCCTGTGATCTTCCAGCATTTGACTTCATTGCTTGTGTTTCTTGAGTCTGAAGAGGACTTTATAGATTGTTGTTGGACACATGGGCAAATATTGTATTTATGGACTTGATTTGGACTGATGGAGTGTTTTCTCAATATTCAATTGTTCTTGTATATAAACCTTTTTCTTATACACATGAGTGTCTATGAATTTGTTTCTCTCGTCTACCCAGAATAACACATTGATAAATGGAGAAATATTGAACTTGTCAAGGATTTCATTTCATTTGGATCTATCAACTATTAATGACCATAAGAACCAAACCAAACCAACCAACCAACCAACCAACCAACCAACCAACTCACTGTCATTGAGTCGATGCTGACTTATAGCAGCCCTATAGGACAGGATAAAACTCTCCCTGTGGGATCCTAATACTAACGGTTTATGGGAGTAGAGAGATCTGTCTTTCTCCTGAGGCGCAGCTGGAGGTTCTGAACTGCCCACCTTGTGGATCATAGCCCAAAGCATAACTTCTAAGCCAACAAGGTTCCACTATGAGAACAGCAGCCAAGAAATCAAATGACACATTGGGAAAATCTACCATAAAAGTCCTATTTAAAGTGTTGAGAAGTACACCTGATTCCAAGTCATGGGATTTGCAATTGTACCATATGTATGAAAAAAATTGGACAATTACGGTATATACTTGAGTATAAGCAGACCTGAATATCAGCGGAGGCACCCAATTTTACCACAAAAACGGCATTAAGGATGTGCTGAAAAACTCGGATTATCCATGAGTATATATGGTAACAAGGAACTGAAGAAGAATCTATGTATTTGAGTTATGGTGTTGGCAAACGATATTGAATATACCATAGACTTCTGGAAAAAGTAACAAAGCTGTCTTGGAAGAAGTACATTCAGAATGCTCTTTAGAAGTAAATAAAGATGGCGAGACTTCATATCATGTACTTTGGTCAGATTATTAGGAGGGACTACTCCCTGGAGAAGGACATTATTTTTAGTAGAAGCCCAGCAAAAAAGAAGAGCTGCAAGGAGATAGATTGACACATTTTCTGCAACAATGATCATAGCAAGGTGCTGCAATGACTAGTAATGGGCAACAGTGTTTTGTTCTATTGTGCACAGGGTTACTGTGAGTTGGTACCAACTTGACAACATCTAACAATACCAACAACCATGACTAATGGGAGCAGGTGATGGGGATGACTTGCAAAGACAACATCTGGAGGAGCAGAGAAAAGAGGAAGATCCTGCTGTCCTTTGAATACATTCTTGGTTCTGTGCTATCTTGGGCTCATCCTGTAGTGCAAACAGATTACAGTTGAGAATCTTCTTCAGTGCACCATATAAAATGGTATTGACATTTGGAGAGCACGCTTCAGGGAGATGGCAGCAGTGACTCAGCCAGTCATTATGACTCCTTTGTGTGCTGGGTGTATGCAGGAAGAAGATCACAAACGAGACCCAAGCACTTGGTAATTTCCAAATGAGGAATTTCAGCACAGGAGCTCAAAATTACAGATCAGAGCAAATTACCATTGCTTTAAATGCTAATTCTTGCTCTTTTTTAAACCAACCACGCATATTTATTTCTGAGATTTACATTTTCATGTGGGTTTTCGATGTGCTTTCAGCTTCAGTGGGAGTTGAGGGTACATGGTGGGCCAAGGCATAGGCTGAAGAAAGAAACAGAGGAAGAAAGAGACTACAGCATTTGAAAATTTGTTCTTAAGCAATGTACACTAAGGGCACATTGATTTGAATCTAATTATGGTAGAAATTTATAAAAATTTGGAAAGGACTGAGTTGATACTACTTATGAAGAAGGTATTGGCTGAATAATAATGGTAATGAAATTACACATTAAACATTGAAGTAAACTTTGTTTTAAGGCAGTGGTTCTCAACCTTCCTAATGCCGCAACCCTTTAATACAGTTCCTAATGTTGTGGTGACCCCCAACCATAAAATTATTTTTGATGCTACTTCATCAT
The DNA here is from genome assembly GCF_000313985.2 of Echinops telfairi. Taxonomy (NCBI): domain Eukaryota; kingdom Metazoa; phylum Chordata; class Mammalia; order Afrosoricida; family Tenrecidae; genus Echinops; species Echinops telfairi. The sequence continues at coordinate 3,269,790 of NW_022109980.1, read as the reverse complement.
TGTAATTTTGCGACTGTTTTGAATTGGGCAACCCCTGTGAAAGGGTCTTTCGAACCCCAAAGTGGTCATGATCCACAGATTACGAACCGCTGCTTTAAGATCTGGTATCAAAATACAAGTTTTCCACATGTTAAGTAAAAAAATCTACCTTTTCAGAAGAAAAAATCTACCTTCTAGTAACTTCTACTCATTGGTTCTCTTCTACTCTTTGGGTGGAACAGAACTGGGTGGTGACACAGAACCAGTGTACCTATGGTTCCTTTACCTGACACCTCCTACCACCTACAGACTTTTCTGGATGATTCTCTGCCTTCACCTTGAAGTTTCCCTTACTAACTTCAGATTCATCTCTCCAGGCATCAGTAGATCTAAATTCAAAGTAAATAAATGCAGAATCCTATGTGAAAAAGCAGTATTATAGATACTTAAGCATTTTAAATGTAAGTGGATAAATATGTTACATGCACGTGGAACACTATGCTACTCCTAGAAACAATAGTTCAATCTGCATATGCTGACAAGCAAAGGAGTCTGTGATCTATTGTTACAAAGAAAATATCAGGGTTGACAATGCAGATCTGTGGGTAGATGCTTGGATAGACATGCAGGTTAAAGAGGTGGGAGGGGGAGAGTGGGATTACATCCACAAATTTATATAAGCGTGGCAGAGAGTACTTGTATATGTGTATTTACTTTTGCTGCAAATTTATGAAATCTTCTTGGATATAACCATACACAATGAGTGAATGAGTTGCTGGGTCTGGGAATCAAGGCCAAAGTCTCAGGGGACATCAAGATCAAACGGCAAAGCATAGATCCCAATAGGGTGAGCAGCTACTGGAGTCTCACCAAAAGCCTGTAAGCAGCCATTTAAGGCACAACTACTGGTCTCTCCCCAAAGAAGATTTATGAAAAGAGAAAGACAGTGGAAACATATAGTCCAATGGACCCATGGACCTAAGAAACATCAATTTTCATGACCCTGCTACTGCTACCAACTGCACTGAAAAAGATCATATTAGTCCAAATCAGCGGTTCTTAACCTATGGGTAGCGACCCCTTTGGGGATCAAACAACCCTTTCACAGGGGTCACCCGATTCAGAACAGTAGCAAAATGACAGTGATGAAGTAGCAACGAAAATCATTTTATGGTTGCAGGGTCACCACAACATGAGGAACTGTATGAAAGGGTTGTGGCATTAGGAAGGTTGAGAACCACTGGTCTAAATCCAAAGGAATGAATGGTGTCAGAGCTTACATTCTGAGCACCTGGATTGCAAAAGGCTATGAATGACAGTAGGAGTCCAAAATCCATGTTCAGGTCCACACATAGATTAAGCCTCCAGTGAATCCCCTTTGACCATAGCCCGGGTTTGGGAATAATTTTGGTATCAGGCAGAGAGCATTGGCAAGTCAATTGTTGCAGATGTAGTTAGGCTAAAAGGTAATACCTTATCATTTGATCTCCTTTTGGACTCATTTTATGGTTGATTTCAGGTTTTAATATTTTGTACTTTTTTTCGAGTGAAGTTTTTATATGTTTTGTTGTCTTTTTTTTTGCTTCCTGCTCGTGTGCTATCTGATTTTCTTTATGTGACATCCAGGATAGGTAAATCTATAGAGACAGTAACTGGATTAATATTTAGCTAGGGGAAGACAGGGGAGGTTTGAGGGGAGATGAGGAGGTAACAATGAGTGTGAGAACAAAATGTTCTGAAATTGATTGTAGTTATAATTGCACAACTCTTCTCAAAATGATTGAGCAATTAAATTGTATGACATATGAAATATATGCCAATAAAGCTATTTTTTAAAAAAGGAAGTCCAGGATAGAGTGGGAAGAAATTGTAGAACAGGACTAAAAATTAAAAAGCCCTGGCTTGGAAACCCTCTGATGGCAGTTCGACTTTGTCATGTATGGGTAGGAATGGGGGTAGATGTGGGTTAGAATCTGTTTGTTGAGTTAGTTCTCTTTTTGGTTTGTCTCTGAGGTGTCTCAAGTCCCTGGTGGTGCAAATAGTTAATGGGTTCATTTATTTGGCTGCTAGCTGAAAGATTGTAGGTTCGAATCCACCTAGAAGCACCTAGGCAAACAGGTCTGGTGATCTGCTTCCAAAAAATAAAGGAGACTTTGAAAGCCCTGTCCATTCTCCTTGGATACAAATGGAGTTGCTATGAGTCAC
>NW_022109980.1:3229475-3267319 GCF_000313985.2 Echinops telfairi | reverse complement strand
ACTGATTTTATCGATCTTTTAAGACTTTTATTCGTTGGAGCATGTGAATACATTACCTAATCAAAAATTAGATAGAGAAAGCACACTGATTTTTTTTTAATGCGCCTGGGCCTGGGGGCTCCTGGTTTGTGTGATCACATTTTCAGAAGTCTGCCAGCCTGACCTGCGACTGCCTGCTGCCGTGGAGTTTCTGTGTGTGCGGGAGCGGGCGAGGGGCTGTGTATCTAAAAGCCCCAAGGGGGGGGGAGGGCGGTCATCTCAGTTCAGCACAAGTTAGTGAGCAATCTGAGAGAAACTTCTGTTTTCATACCTAATTGATTGTACTTAGACCATTCTGCGTGGGGGCTGACCAAAGAGAGTAAACATGAGCTTAAGGGGGGAAAAGTGTGACTTGGAAGGCCAAGCAAAAGCAGGCATTGAGGCTTGTAGGAGGCGAGGTATGGACAAAGGCATGGCTCTGTATAAATAAGCCTGCTGGTTTTCAGCTGCCGAATTGTCCTCCACTCCGTGGGAGCTTGAATGGGCCCAACCCGGCAACACAGAAAGCTGCTTTTATTTGGGCAACACGTTCTGTCATTCTGATTCCAGACTGTGGGTGGGGTGCTGATCACCTGTTTTTTGCTTCCTCATTTAAAGAATCTGAGTTAAATTACAGAGGTCACTGGGCAAGTACGAGGGCTTCGTTTGCATTTGAACAAGAGAGAGTAGGAGCTTGACCAGAGGGAAGGGGCAAAGCAATGAAGGATGAAGAACTGAATTGCAGCTAGAGAGGAAGGCCATGGATGAGAAGGACTGACTGCAACCAGAACACCTTGGGTGAGGACCAATGGTTTTCATTCTGTTATATGAGTCAGAACCAACTCAAGGACACCTAACAACAACAACAACAACAACAAATGACCATCTAATCCTACTGAACCGCTTGCTGGGCTCCAAAAACCAAACTCAAACTCAATGCCATTGAGTCTATGCCGACTTATAGCAACCCTAAAGGACCGGCTAGACTGCCCCTGTGGGCTGTGGAGACTATCGTTCTTTTTTTACAAAATCATTTTATTGGGGGCTCATACAGCACTTATCACAATCCATCCATACAACCATTGTGTCAAGCACATTTGTACATTTGTTGCCATCATTATTCTCAAAACATTTTCTATCTACTTGAGCCCTTGGTATCAGCTTCTCATTTTTCCCCCAGCCTCCCTCCCACAGGAACCCTTGATAATTGATAAATTATTATTATTTTGTTATGTCTTACACTGTCCGATGAGACTGTAATTTTTTATGGGAGTAGAAAGCCCAGCTGATGGTTTTGAACTGCTAACCCCTGTGTTAGCAGCAGAACACACAACCCACTATGCCATCAGGCCTCCTTTTGGTTGTTGGGCTACTCTTGGCACAACAAGGGAACTGTCTTTTACCTCCATGTCTCAGCTGTCAGCCCCCTTCAGGAATTTCCTTTGGCTGAATAGGGCTGTCTAGCTTAAGGTTTCCAGGGCAGCCTGCACCCAATGACTATTAGGGGATAGAAAGGCACTATCCCCTTCACCAACTGGTGTCATCTCTAAAATAGGGCTTCGAAGCTATTCATTCTGGTTCAAACCTTGCTCTGTGTTAGTTCATCATGGTTCGTTTTCTCTCTCTGCTTTCCTCTCTTTCCCCCCACTGATGTTGATCCTAAGGGTGCTATAGGACATCCAATTTAGGACAATTAAGTTGATCTCATGACAGAGTTGGCAGCAGATACAAAGAGATCTCAAATCTATAGTTGTCAGAATCATTTTCATAGTGGGGAATTCAGGCCATGATGTTGTTCAGTGTATAAACAAAAATGAAAATCCATTACAGGCAGAAAAAAATCTAATATGTGATCTGAAAACACTAAAGGACATAGTAGATACATTTTTCCCCCTTTTGATTTGCAGTCTTCTAGCAGGGATTCTCATCACCTGTTGTCCCTCATGAACTTGTATCAGTTCCCTTCTGACATGTATACTTCTGACATGGTGTCTCAAACAAAAACCAAACTCACTGCCATTAGGTTGGTTTCGACTCATAGCAACCTTGTAGGACAAAGTAGAACTGCTTGTGTGAGTTTCTGAGATTGTAACTCTTTATGAGAATAAAAAGCCTCATCTTTCTTTCTTGGAACAACTCTTAGTTTTGAACTGCTGACCTTGTGGTTAGCAGTCCAACTGGTAACCCACCAGCCTAATGCTACCAGGGCTCAGTCCCCAAAATGACTAAGAGTCTCTGATACCGGCAAATGAAAGTGATTTAGGGCTTCACTTGAGTGTTGACATTTATAGCAATCTGTATCTGACTGGAATTCTCAGAGGATTTTCCACAAGGCCCCAGAGGGGATTACTGACCCTTTGGAAATGTTCCAGAGCAGCAAGCTGGTCTTTCCCAGAAGGCAATTCAATATTTGTCCAGTGACCTGTACTAGACACTGCCTTTTCTATGCTTTCAAGTTGAAAAGAGATGCTCCAACTGTGCCATGACTTCTTAAAACTCTTGTAGTCTGCACTTCTCAGATGTAGAATTTCAGCATCACCTACTGGAAAGACTGCTATTGATGTCTCAGAACAGTAGGATGCGTTTTAAAGCTATGCAAGAACCTCTTGCATGTTACTCAATGAAATTTTCATTTGAGTTTATGAGAAAGGAGTTTCTCTGTTTTTTGTCTGTTTGTTAAAACATGGACAGCTAGGGAGGGAAATGGCTTGCCCAAGATCACACTGATATTTTATTTTATTTTTATAAATAATGTTATTGGGGGCTTTTACAGCTCTTATCACAATCCATACATCAATTGAATCAAGCTCATTTGTACATATGTTGCCATCATCAATTTCAAAACATTTTCTTTCTACTTGAGCCCTTGGTATCAGCTCTTCTTTTTTTCTCTTCCTCCTTCATGCTCCCAACCTTGTGACCCCTTGATAAATTATAAATTATTGTTATTTTCATATCTAGAATCAGAAGCAAGACCACAGCCCAGCAAAGTTGAGCCAGGACTATGGCGATGAAATGGATAGTTTAAGTCATACAATGCAAGGAGTCACTTTCTCATCTTCCTCATTTGCCTCCCTCCAGACTTGTTCCTGTAAACAATTCTCTTGAATTCCATTAGTGCTTTTTCAAGTCCATCATGCTGTCTAGCCTGATTTATAGGTCTTCTCTTTTCAGGATGAGCTGAGCATCCCTTGGCAACATTATAGAGTGGACAGAGCTTGCCCGTTTGGGTGTCCTTTCATCTTCTTTTTATGATGCCACACCAGCTTTTGATGTTCCATACCCAGTACTCTAACAAGGCCTTTCGTGACCATATCCAGCTTTTTCTTTCTTTCTGCCCTACATCAACAACCCCGCCCTATGTTCCATTCTTTCAGCATCTTTCCTTTTTTTTTTTTCCTTCTAGTTGCCAGCAGTAGAATGGCTAATGGGTTAATACTTCACCCTTTCAGCTACAACATTTTCATTTTAGCAGTGGCCTTAACACAAGTGAGTTTGGAAGTAAAGGAAAGGTCGATGCTGAACATTGCTTTTGGCTCTGCCCATCTCATGGGAAGGAGCCCTGGTGGAGTAGTGGCTACGTGTTGGTCTGCTAACTGCAAGGTCGGCAGTTCGAAACCACCAGCTGCTCTTTGGGAGATAGATGGGGCTTTCTATTCATGCAAAGAGTTAAAGTCTCAGAAACCCACAGGGGAGGGGGAGTAGTTCTACCCTGTCCTATAGAGTTGCTATGCATTGAAATGGACTCAATGGCAATGAGTGAGTCATCTCCTAGGGTCATTTGGATGTTAGTGATGCAAGTTTTAAAATTCTTAGGTTATATCATTTAAAAAAATGAATAGTTGGTGGGTGGTATCAGGGGCCAGTAGAATGATGGGAGGACAATGGTTGAATATAGTCCCAAAGACCCAGTGTTCCTTAAATAAATGCTATAGCTTGTAGGATGCTACTTATTCCAAGGACTTGTCTTGAGGTCATTCCATATTACTTATGCTCCTCACTTTACTTCAGCTTAAATAAAACACTTCTCTTTTTTTTTTCTTTCATCTACTTCCCTGATTCTCATTCTTGGTTGAACCTGGGAAGCTTAAATGAAATTAATGCCCATGATTTACTCTGGACCAATGAAATAAGAATCTCTAGGGAGTAACTCTTAGATTTTGTTTAAACTCTCAAGGTGATTCTCCTGTGCAACCATGGTTGAACACCATGGACCTACCTGTCTGTGAACCAGTATTGTGTTGGTGAAGGCTAACCAATACAAATGTGACATATGGAAGTAGGCCTTTTTTCTTAGATGTCTTTGCTGACAGGCAGAGAGCTTTTGAGTGGGAAAATCAGGTCCAAGAAAGATTCTGTACCACTTAGAAAAAAGCAGAGGCACAGAGGCAAGAAGGCCAAGCTCCAGCTGGGGCTATAAATTGCTTCTTTTTTGATAGATGAGGTATAGTGGGTTACCGAGTGGACTGCTTAGCATAAGGCCAGGAGTTCAACTCCACCAGTCACTCTGTGGGAGAAAGATGAGACTATGCTCCTGTAAAGACTGACAGTCTCAGCATCCGCAGGGGCAGTTCTCCTCTGGCTCATAGGATGGCTATGAGTTAAAACTGACTTCATGGTAATGAGGTTTTGTTTGGTTGATGTTGTTGTTGTTTGTTTGTTTTAGTTTGGTAGGAGCTGATGAGCCCTGGGAGCAAGTGGTTAAGTGCTTGACTACTCACCCCAAAGCTCATGGCTTGAACCCACCTGCAGTTCTGCAGGAGAAAGATTGTGACTTTGTCTATAAAGATTTATGGCCTTTATGGAAACTCCCAGGGGAAATTCTACTCTGCTCATCAGGGGCGCTCTGCGTAGGAACTGACTTTCAGGCAGTTGGTTTGGTAGTAGATGAGTGCTCTTGGAAAGTTGAGTATGTGGTAAACAAAAGCTAATGTACTCAAAGTGCTTTATAAATGTCTTTCTTCTTCTGAGGTAGCATCTGGATATTTCTTTCTAATTATAAAGTCAATATCTGCCCGTTTTTGACCATTTGGAAAACAAAACAAAAAAATAATGCAAATAATACATTAAGTAGCAACAAGTCTATCCCTCAGGGATAGTCACTTTTTACATTTGATGTGTTTCCTTGCATTTTAGCTGATGTCAATACATTGTATGCTTTTTATTTGAGCAACATGCACTCTACTCTTTGTATTCTGCCTTTACAAACACTAACATCATGAACATTTTCTTATGTTATTAAATATGGTTTTCAAATATGATTTTAATGGCTGCAGAACATTTGGATGTACTGTAATTTAATCATTCTTAACATGGACATTTTGATAATTTCCAATATCTCCCTATTATACTGTGATGAAAAACACTTAAACAACCTCTGTAATTATTTCCATGGGATAAAAGTCTACAAGTAAGGATATTGTGTCAAACATTTGTAGACATTTTAAAGGCTCTTGCTATGAATTGCCAGATGCACTACAAATAGGTTGTATCATTTTATGTTCCCATCAGCATATTATAAGAGTACTTGTCTCTCTGCCCTTGGCCAGAATTTAATAGTACTTTTGTCCACTTGTTAGGTAAATGAAGGGATTATCTTTTTTGTTAGCATTTCTTTGATGATCGAAGAAGGCAGTGACTGTCCACGTTTTATCACCACCATTTTTCTTCTGAGAATTACCTGTGAATTTCCTCTGTCCATGTTTTCATTAAAATAATACCTTTATAATCAACTTATATTAGGCATTTTAGCAGTTTCTGTTAAATGTGTCAGATGTAATCAAATTCAGTTTTTGTGTGTATAATATTTGTGATTGTGAAGTATTTTGATGAACAGAAGTTTAATGCTTTTAGAACATTGGTATTCTTTTCAACTGAAAATATGTGAGATAGAAAATTTCTCTTCTACTCTTACACTACTATTCACCTAGGCATTCCTCTCAAACCTTCTGTGAACTACTCTCCATGTTTTTTACAACTTAGTGGTCTTGGTGGAGTTTCAGATACATTTCTCTTGCAGATTGTGGCAAAATAGCAGAATGAGAGCACTTCGTATGGAGTGTGAAAGTGGTTTCGGAGGCAAAAAATGAAGAGGAAAAATAAAGGCAGAGGAAAGAGAGAAGATAAGCCCAGTTCTGTTCTGTTGGACTCTATAGTGTGCCCTATCTAAGAAACCCAATATATCCCAAATTGGAATTTAAAGCCAGCACTTCAAGGTATGATTACCAGGATTATAAAAGTACACTTGCCTTTGAATATAAATCATGGGAAGTTTCCCATTGCACATTTAGATTCATATTTTCTCTGGTTACTGTTTCTCAAAGAATTTCTTTGAACACTTTGGCTCCCACCACAATCAGTATAACGATTGCTTAAATTTGAAATGTTCATTCAGAAACCGTTCTGTATATGAGGAGCATGTACTGGGAGGATTAAGAACTCCTCTGTGTTTGTATTTGGGTGTCAGTCTGTGAGTTTTCTGGAACAGGTTAAAAACAAATACTCACTTATACCCAGCCCGATTTACCCTTAGTAAATTAAGGTCTCCATGAGTTCTTCACTCAACATAATTGGGTTTGTTTAAATTCTCTTTAATTAAAAGCTGACCCTCTGAGAATCTTCTCTTCCTTATATCTGCATTATTAGGATGGGTCCTTAGCTAATTTTTGAAGTCAGAGGCGAGAAGTTGCCTTCCCCTTCTCAATTCTGTGCCCTTTTCTCTCTCTCCCCAAACATATCCATTCCTAATCCAAATCAGCCCCTTTACTCGCTGATAACAGCTTCAATTGTGCCCTCCTCCATGAAGGATGCATGGTTTAAATTAAAATCAAAGTCTTCAAGTAAAGCAGCAAACTCTACTGGAGCAACACAGACCACCAGAAGTGGACGTGTACTTTTTGGCCACTTGAGGTAACCCCAGGACCCCAGGAGCATACTGAGGAAGCAACTCCTGTTGCCAAGTTTAAAGTTGGCCTGAAACTGGCTGAGAGTGCCTGCATTTTATATTTTCCTCTGTCATCCCGTTCTCCATTATGAACTTTGTCTTCCTGCTAGTGAATTTTGTAGCTTCACTTGCCTCCCCATAAGCTGAGAAAAGATGCCCAAATAGATATGTCAGTTTTGGTGTGTGAAAGTAAGCTTGCTTTGCATTGTCAGCTGAAGGGAATTTTAGACGACCACCTGGAACAGGAAAAGCAGAACGGGAAGCTCTTTGATCCTCAACTACATAAGGCAAAATAAAAACAACTGAAGTTGGATTAAAGTGGATACTTTCATGCTTGTACATAATTCCTTCGGGTGTATGCCTGGCATTAGAATAATTGTCTTGGGATAGGCTGCCTTCAGTGCAAACTTAGAGAGGCCTGGAATCATCTCACAGTTGCCCTGTGTGCTATTGAGCACGTAACAGATAATCATGTGATGATTGATCATGCCCATTAATTGGTTTCCTATGTAACGTTTCCTCGCTTAGCTTCTCAGTCCCCTTGACATCAGTACTCCAGTGCTGATCCCTTGACTGAGGTTCCTGGACAAGCAAGTGGTATGGTGTTAGCAGGCACCTTGCAAATACCTGAAGAAGGAAAGCAGGCAATAGTTCTTAGCTTTCTACAGATTGGAAGAAAGAAAGCTACCAATAAGCAAGCCACTGTTTATGTTATTCCTGAGTTCAATTTATTCCAAACAGAACCTGTTGTTTTTTGCTTTTATGAGGTGCCAACATGTTGATTTTCACTCATAATAACCCCATGTGATCGAGTAGAATTGTCCCATAAGGTTTTCTAGTCTGTCATTTTAGCAGATTGTTAACTCTTTCTCCGGGGGGATATCAAACCACTAACCTTTAGGTTAGCAGCTGAGCACTTAACCATTGTGTCACTGGGGCTAAGATGACCAGCAAGAGATGGACTTTCAATAGGTTCCCAGATGTGGGTGTCTTTTGCCTTGAGTTTCCTATTGTGTATAGTAATTCACCTGTGGCCTGCGTCCATGGAGCAGTAAAGTGACCGGACCTAGATGGGACTTCAGCTTGGAGAATATGAGCTACAGCTCCATCAAACAAAAGGCTTTTCATCAGGGAAGTGGTTGGTCTGGGGACAGTTTTCAGTGTTCTTAATGTTTAGAAAGCAAGACAAACCTATTAACATTTTCCAGCTTTAGGAATGAGGGCTGGGTGATGGGTACCAGGGAGAAGGAAAGAGGATGGTAAGTGGGTGTGAATTTGTGCCCAAAGAGCAAGAACTCTGGAATGGATTGCAAAGGACTGTGACTTATGTTACCTGCTGTGCCTGTCAGGAGTGCTGAGACTTCTTGCTTCTGATATGATCAGAAGGATGGCAAAGGGAATATTAAGGGCAAGCTCTTGCCTAGAGGATTCAAAGGAGCCAAAGATTCCATCCCGAGGATAACAGAGAACAATCTTTTCCCTTGAGGAAAAAAAGTCCCTTTGACTTAATACTGTAGTCTAAAAACTGCTGGCAAAACGCCCACAGTAGGATGTGCTAAACTCAGACAGTGAATAAAAAAGGTTTTTTTATTTGCTCCCTCCACCCACTAAAAACCACACAGAAAACTCCCCTAAGAAAAGGTCACTTTCATTAGTTGTTTTATTTCCATTAAAATGTTTCCATTGCTGATATGAGTGGATTTAGAAGTAAGGGGAGGGACTAATATAAAGCCCTTTACAGAGGCAGTGATTGTTTGGTAGTAGAATTTCTACCTTCTATGCAGGAGACCTAGGTTTGATTTCCAGTCAATACACCTAATATGCCTCTACCACTTCTCCGTCAGGGGAGTCAAAACTCTTTTTTCCTGTTTTAACTTTCAATATTAAGGTAAAATGACATTTCCCTTGTGTGCTCTGGATAAAGATTGATTTTGGTATCAAGTAAAAGTTCAAATAATCTGAATTAAAAAAATAAAATTTCAAATCCACAGAAATATTGTGATAATACCTTTGCCTACAAGACGGCCGTGACTTTCTTAAAGACTCCTCTTCTCTTTCCTTCAGTACCTTTGCATGGAGGAATCAGAAGAACTCCAAAATATGCTTGTGTATTAAAGCTCATTATGGGCTTCAAATCTAACAGGGGCTCCCATGTGGTACTGGGCCCACTCTAAGCTACTCAGGTGTTGAAGGCCGTGGCTTCGTGATTCATTCTGCCAGCAGCTCAATCCTCATTCAGGGCACAGCCTGCTCTAGCGTCTTCAACCTCCTAGGATTTATCCAGCTGCATTGATGAAAAGGCCTTACATCTGTCCCAGAACCCTCTCATTCATTAAAATTGAGCTCAAAATATATCACACCCAAGCAGATCACCTGATTGAGGGGGTAGAACAGCAGGTTCTCAGCTCTCACAGGCATCCTCTATTAGCCTGAGAATCTGGGGCCATTGAGGGTGATCTACCTTCTCTAGAGGGTCATAGTTGAATACTACTTTTACACCATTGTTTGGAATAGAGTTACATTTTGGATTATGCTCTATAAATTCTTGAATTATTGTTGTGCACAATAACCTATATGTTGTTATAAAAGTTGAATTATTTGTCCTTTCACTGTTAAGTTTGGAGTAGGGGAAGAAGCTAACATTTGTTGAGTACCTACTTTGGTCTGAGTAGTGTATCAGTTATTTATAGACAAATCACATCTAATTCTCTCAGCAACCATAAGCACTAGGTAGTTATCCACAACTAACAGGTAATAAAATAGGGCCCCAGAGAAACACATGTTTATGAGTAAGAGGACACGATCGTACATTTTTAGAGTGGGATGTACACTCAGGTTTGGCTCCTAAGGTCACACGTTTCTCCCTTCTGATCACTAGGGGCTGGGATTACTCTAACATATGGGGTTGCTCGTAAAAGAAGTCATATTTTTTCTGTGTGTTTCTCCAAGACAGAGGAAGGACATATTGTTGTGTAACTACCTGACAATACTCCAGAAATTTTCACGCTCACAAGGATGCAGGTCGTGCAATCAACTGTAAGTGAATGCTCAACAGAAACACAGTCAGAGTTTTCAGAATAATGGCATCTGTCCCTTCAGTTAATCACCACCTTTGGAGCTAGAGCTACTAGACTGGGTGGGTTTTATCCTTGCTTTGGTCCTTATTCATTCCTCATGCTGTCTCAGATGCCCCTTGCTCCCAAAGCAGCTGTTTCTCCTGTCTTCCCTAATTCTGCTAAATTTCCTAGTCATAAAATATGAGTAGTAGCACATATATAACTCATTTATTGTCCCGAACACACATGAAAGTGTATTAATTAATCTGTTGTATGTCCTTCTCTTTCTTTACATTCAAATTACTACTGCAAAGCTTTTATTGGCACACAGGTGAACTACTGCAACAGTCATTCCCTTTCATCCAAGCCAAGGCCAGCTTTAATTTCCTCACTAATTTGACTCTTATAACCATTCTTAGGAGCATGGTATGAGATGTTAAGTTGCTAACCATGGATTTGGTGGTTTGAACCCATCAGCAACTCTATGGGAGAAAGATGAGGCTCTTTGCTGTTGTAATGATTTACAATTGTGGCAACCCTAAGCGGCAGTTCTACTGTGTCCTAAATGACTGCTGTGAGCTGGAATTGACTCAGCGACAGTGATTGTAGCCAGGCTCATTCTCAAAAATCTTGAAAGGTTTTCTTCTACATAAAAGACAAAGTTTAGAGCAGGTATTATAAATGTTTCAACTTGCTGGTCACCTAAGATTTACCATCTAGGGAAGTCTTCTGAGCCTCTGTAAACTAGATACGTATAAGCCGACCTGAATATCAGCCGAGGCACCTAATTTTACCACAAAAACTATGTTAAAAATGTGCTGAAGAACTCAGTTTCTACACGAGTATATACGGTAAGCCTGCAATTGTTCTCTCCCATTCAGAGACTCCTTTTAGCTATCTGAGAAAAAAAATGATTTCTAGTTTAAGAGGTCCCCTACAATTCTCGTCCTTTAGGTTTATAGAAGTATATACTATCTGACAGTGTCTGGAGGGTGAATCAAGAACCTTCTATTCTGATAATAGATAAGTGCAGGCTAAAGTTTAGAGAAAATGAAAGCAAATCGACTAACTTAACATTTACTATTTCCAATTAATGTCTCATGTGGCAATGGATAATTTGGCTATAGCTACATGGCATAAAGCAAAGTGATGCAAATAAGGCACACCACCATTTGGCCCAGGGTCCCTTTTAACCCAATGGTGTGATTACTAAGAAGGTTAGCTGGCTCAATGGAGGGAAATGTTTAGACCTGTGGCCCACATGTAAGTTCTGTGGTTCAAGTAACGGTCCCACTTGTAGCTCTGGCTGTTTAGCTTGGACCAGTCTGAGGAGGGCTCCCTCTAGTAAATGAGAATAGGGGTGGCTTACAGAGGGAGAGCCCTGGGTCATTGAGAGGTAAACATGCTAACTCTACTGATGCGCTTCTGGGAAAGTGCACTGTCTAGGAAGGGAGCTGGATAAAATGAATCTACTTAGGAATCATGCAGTTAGTCATCATAATGATTGGGTTAGTGGAGGCACTAGTCGGCCATGCCCCAAAGTTTCTGGCCTCATTCAGGCCAAGTGCTCAGTGACAGAATTGAACAAAATGGCTGAGTGTTTCTCTCGGCGGTAAACGTGAATCCCTTGGCCAGTGTACTCCATCTCCTGTATCACTTTAAGGGAAAGGTGGAGCTGCGTGGCTTTGTGTCGATGAAACTATCTATCAAGCTCGCCAGGAGAGCGAAGTAAGCAACTTGGAAGAAGAGCGATGGTGGACAAGAAGCAAACAGTTAGTGGTGGGATGTGTCTTTGGTGTGGAGACTCTGTTAGAGACAGCAATGGTCCAGTGAGATTTGTTTCCCTGCAGTCATTGGGGAGTAGAGATGCTGGGCCTTTGAAAATCTTCATGTAGGTTTATTTTTAAAGCCATCTGAAATTTTCCAGTGTTGAAAAACACTGTTTGACAACCCCCTTAGGCCATAAAACATGTTTATATTTTGGATCAAAACCACATAATCATAATGCTCTGGAATCTTCTGAGGGGAACCATCCCATCTGCAGTGTTCAGCTCTGCAATGATCAGGCTAAGAGAGCACCCTCTAAACAGAATAAACATGTTTCTTAAGGTTTCTTAGCTATTTTGAGCATAGAACACAGCCAGAAGCAACGCTAAAGAGGAAGGTTACTGTAGGAGAGAAACAAAGCCGTCAATTTTGCCAGCAAATTAATGTGTTAACGATCTCGAAAGTATTGTGCACCTTGTGCCTCAGAGGAGAAATGGGCTTGCTCTGTTGGGCACAGCACTGATGCATTAAGAACATCTGGGGCCGCCCCAAAGGGGTACATTGCTTTCCACCGGGGAGCTAAATAGGAAAGTCATATTTCCTATCATCTTAAAACTGTGGCACCTGCCCAGTTTAGCTGGCTCCACTTGGATGGAAGATTATTTTTTTCCAGAATGAAATGAACGTATTGTGCCTTGGATAATGTAGCTGCTGCCGTTGTCTTAACCACTGATGCAGATCACAGTATGAGTGATAGGGCAGCGGCAGCCATCCAGAGTCACTGTGAAAGTGGAAGCAATGAATGGAATGGCTGGACCCAAAATGAGTTTGACCTGCATGGCTGACTTCAGAAAGCAGGGCAGATGCCCAGGAAGGTGTTTATCCCAGTAACCCAGGTTCCAAGAAAGATACTCTATGGCACGGTCCACATTTGCCACACCATCTGCACAGCTCTGGCTGTACTTGTAAAACACTCTTTTAGAGACAGAGAAACATAGCTGCCAGATATAAAGCATGGGGAGCTATCCTCAGCAGCTACCAGAGAGGTTCCACTAGGAGGGACATGCTGCATTTCTTGGTAGTTAAAAAATCAACTTCAAAGCTAAGTAGACCCACATTTCTTACAGTGAGAGAGCAGCAGCGCCTGCTGATAGACTCCCCTTTACCACTGACCCATGGCAGGAGCTGTTTCTGTGAGCCCTGCTCCTCCCGGGAGGGAACCCAGCCAGCCAAACCTCTTACCTTGGTGAACTTTGGGGGCCCTGCTTGCATAGCAGACTGTGTATGTGGCCTGGTGCAGACATTCTCAGTACCCAAACTACACTTTTTGCTATCCCCATCCTCCCCCTTTTTTTCTGTGTTGCTCTCTGATGCTCTCTCCACCTCCCCCATGTGGCATATGTATACACACAATAACATTACCAAAAGAGTAGGAATGCTCAACCACAGAGTAGCTTTACTTTTGTCCTATTATAACTTATTATTTTTTCTAGTTCTCATCCACTGTGCCTTCTGGTGTCCCCTTCCAGTGTGACCCTACCCTGCTGAGAATACACATTCCCTCCAGGTAAAAACAAGTAAGTCTGTAGATTCCAAACAAAGATGTTCCCTCTCATTTTCCCCCCTGAACAAACTGGTCTTCCTACATTCATTCTGCCATAGAAACATAGCTCGGCACCCACTCCAAAGCCACATCCAAGTCATTTGTCCCTTCTTGTCTCTGCACATCCACGCATGAGCTCCTTCTGCTCTTTAAATGTGTTTTCATGAAATCTATTAATTCTTTTCACCCTTCTTAAAATATATCCCCCTGTCTTTTTTTTCTAGACAAATCTGTAGGCCTGTTCAGACAGGTGCTTATTATTATTATCACTACTTTTATTTAATTCTCTCATCATCCCTCGACTTTCCCCACTTACTCATCTTTCTTCCCTTTTCTCCATTTCACCACCATATGTTTTTCAGCCCCTTTGAGACATTTTCCATGTTATTAGACAAAACCAACTACCTCTACATGACCCAATATGTCACATACTGCAATAGCTGCACCATGATGCTGAGGAAATAGCAATTAATGATAGTAAATGTAAATAAACGAAAACAGACACAAACAACCAAATATCACCCAAACCCAATGTAGTACTCTCAAAAAGAGGCACTGGAAATACCTGAAAGAAAATTCAGAAAAATGATGTTTAAGACTTTTCAAGGGATATGGGGAACATTCATGAGAACAATGAAAGAAATTGCTGGGAATAACACAATCAAGAGAAATGGCGTCGCATTAATTGTCAAAAAAGGACATTGCTAAATGAATCATGAAGTGCATTGTTTCCTGTGACAGGATTACATCTATCTGCCTTCAAGGAAATCCAATCAATGTAACTCTTACTCAAATTTAACCATCAACCACAAAAGCTAGGGATGAGGAAATTGATTTCAATCCAAAATTGATGAAGTATGCAGTCAAGATGTGTTGATAATTTTTAGTGAGTAGAATACAGAAGTTGGAAGTAAAGAGGAAGGAAGAGTAGTTGGAAAATCATGGACTTAATGATAGAAATGAAGCTGGAAATTGCATAATATAGTTTTGCAAGAGCAAAGACTTCTTCATAGCAAATACCCCTTTTCAACAACACAAAAGGCAACTATAGACATGGACTTCTCCATATAGAAAAAAAAATCAAATTGACTACAGCTGTAGGGAGAGATATTAGAGAAGCTCAATATCAGCAGCTAAAACCAGGACACAGGCTGAGTGTAGAATAGATCATCAATTGTTCATATGCAAGTTCAGGTAGAAGCTGACAAAAATTAAAATAAGTCCATGAAAGCCAAAATATGGCCTTGAGTCTATCCCACTTGAATTTTGAGAATATCTCAAGAACAGATTTTATGAAATAAATGCTAATGACAGAAGATCTGATGAGCGGTGGTAAGATAGAAAGAAGAGCATCCATGAAGAAAACAAAAGGTTAATAAAAAGACAGAAAAGAAACAAAAAATCAAAACATATTTCAGAAGAGACTCTGAAACTTGCTTTTAATTGTAGAATAGCTAAAGCTAATGGAAGAAAGGATGAAGTCAAAGAGCTGAATAGAAAACTTTAAAGGGCATGTCATGAAGACAAAGCCAAATGATATAATGAAATATGCAAAGACCTATAAGTGGGAAACCAAAAGGGAAGAACATGCTCAGCACATATCTGAAACTGAAAAAACTGAAAAAAAAAATCAAGCCTCAAGTTGAGATACTGACAGATTCTATGGGCAAAATATTGAGTGCTGCAGTAAGCATCAAAAGAAGCTGAAAGAAATACACAGAGTCACTGTACCAAAAGAACCAGTAGACATTCTACTATTTCAGGAGGTAGTGTATGAGCTAAAACCAATGGTGTTGATGGAAGATGTTCAAGTTGCACTGAATGCATTAGCCAAATGCAAGGCTCTAGGGATTGATGAAATACCAGTTGAAATGTTTCTACAAGTTAATGAAGCACTGGAAGCAATTACTTGTCTATGTCAGAAAATTTGGGCAACAGTTACTTGGTCAACTGACGGGAAGACATCCATATTTGTACCTATTTTCAAAGAAAGATGACCCAAAAGATTGCCCAAATGATAGAACAATAACATTGATATCATATGCAAGTAAAATTTTACTGAAGATCATCCAACAATTGTTGTAGCAGTACATTGACAGGGAGTTCTCAGAGGTTCAGGCCAGATTCTGAAGAGAATGTGGAACAAGGGCTATCTATCACTGCTGATGTCAGATGGATCTTAGCTCAAAGCAGAGACTACCAGAAAGAATTTTACTTGTGTTTTATTAACTATGCCAAGGCATTTGACTGTGTGGACCATAATAAACCAAGGAAAACCTTGAGAAAATGGAAATTCCAGAACACTTCGTTGTGCTCATGAGGAACATGTATATAGATAAAGAAGCAGTTGTGTGAGCACAGTAAGGCAATACTGCATGATTTAAAATCAGTAAAGGTGTGCGGCAGTGTTGTTTCCTCTCATTGTACTTATACAACATGTATGCTGAGAAAATTATTAGAGAAGCTGCCTTATATGAAGAAGGATGTGACAATAGGATTGGAGGAAGTCTTATCAACAACCTTCAACATGCAGATGGCACAACCTTGTCTGCTGAAAGCGAGGAGGACTTGCAGATGAAGGTCAAGGATGCAGCTTTCAGTATGCATTGCACCTCAGTGTAAAGAAGACCAGAATTCTCATAACTGGACCAACAAGTAACAACATGAGAAAAGGAGAAAAGCTTGATGTCAAGTATTTTGTCTTGCTTGCATCCACAATCAATGGTCAAAAAAAGCAGAAGTCAAGAGATCAAAAGATGAGTTGCATTAGGTAAATCTGCTGCGTATTGAAGAGAAAGGATGTTACTTTGAGGGCTACGTTGTGCTTTACCCAAGTCATGGTATTCTCTGTAGCGTCATATATTTGTGAAAGTTAAACACTGAACAAGGAAGAGCGTAGAAGAATCGAGGCATTTGAATTCTGGTGCTGGAGAAGATTCAAAGGACTGTGGATTGCTAAAAGTGAAAAATGATCTGTCTTGGACAAAGTATGACCAGAGTGCTCTCCTTAGAGGCAAGTATGGAAAAAACTTAGTCTTACATACTTTGGAAAGTTTGTCAGGGGGGGCAGTCTCTGGGGGACATTTCTTTGGTAATGTGGAGGGGGAGTGAAAAAGAGGAAGGTCTTCTGGATTGACAATGTGGCTCCAACAATGGAAACAATTGTAAGGATAGTGCAGGAGCAAGTTGTGCACAAGATTGCAATGGGTTGGAGCTGACTCAATGGCACCTAACAACAACAACAACAACAACAACAACAACAACAACAACAACAACAACAAAAACAACAGTAAATGACCTGAGGAATAGAATGGAAGAAACAGAAAGCTGAATCAGTGAGTTCTAAGAAGATCATTGTGCTACAATCAACAGGAGAAATAATCAAGAAAAAAAGCAAGGGAATCAAAAGAAAGCTAGAGAAGGATGCAGGATGCTCTCAAGAGAAACAACCTATGTCTCATCCGGATCCTGGAACAAGAAGAAAAAAACCTACAGATAAGACAGTAGGAGATATCATAGAAGAAAATAACTATTAAAGAAGCTGAGAGAGCACAAAATGTGGTAGATTCTAAAAGACAATAATAATTGAAGACTTCAACTCATCACGTGCAAGGAAAGACAGATAATCAGGAAAGAAATTTAATAAAGAAACAGAACAGTGAAACAACATAATCAACCAGCTTGACTTCCTAGATGTATACAGAGCGTTCTACTCAAATTATATATATATATTCTTTAACACACACGGTGCAGTCTCTAGAATAGTTCACATGTTAGGCTACAAAGCAAGTCGCAACAAATTAAAAAACATTGAGATCCTACAATCTTTCTCCCATCAAAACATTATCAAACTGGAAATCAACCATATAAAGAACAGGAGCTTAAAGACAAACATATGGAAACTGGACAACATATTACTTAAAAATGACTGGGTAATAGATCACATAAGGGATCATAAGAAATTCCTTGAAACAAATAAGAATGATAACAGACCATCGGAAAACCTTTGGGGCACAGAAAAAAGCAGTTATCAGCCAGGAATTTATAGCAATTGATGCACACATAAAAAGAGGAGAAAACCAAAACTTAATATAATACCTCCAACAATTAGAACATGGGCAACAATAATCCCTTCAACAACAGAAGAAAATAAATCATAAAAATTAAAGGCAAAATAGATGAACTAGGAAACAAAAACAATGTGAAAAATTAACATGAGTAGAAGTTGTTTTTTTGGAAGGATGAACAAAATTGGTAAACTGTGGGCAAACTTAAGGAAGGAAAAGAAAGAGAAGATGCAAATATCTAGAATTAGAGAGGGAAAAAGGTGACATCTCAACAGACCCAAATGAAATAAAAGGAATAATAACACACAACTATGAAAGACTGTACAAGTTTGATAATTTATAAGAAATTGTCAAATACCTAGAAATACATCATCAAACCTTATTAACATAGACAGATGTAGAGAACTTGAACACACTCGAAAGAAAAGAAGAAATAGAGAAGGTCATCAAGAAATTCTCCCCTCCCCTCCAAAGAAATAAACTCCCAACCAAGAAAAGCCCAGGAACAGAAAGGTTCATAGGAAAATTCTACAAGTATTCAGGGAAGCGCTCTCACTGATTTTACAGACTGTTCTGGAATATAGAGAGGGACAACAAAATACCAATCTCATTCTTTTTTAAAAAAAATCATTTTATTGGGGGCTCGTACAACTCTTATCACAATCCATCCATCCATCCATTGTGTCAGGCACATTTGTACATTTGTTGCCATCATCATTCTCAAAACATTTGCTTTCTACTTGAGCCCTTGGTGTCAGTTCCTCATTTTCCCCTCCCTCCCGCCCCCTCTCCTTCACGAACACTTGATAATTTATCAATTATTATATTTTATCATCTCTCACATTGTCCAACGTCTCCCGTCACCCACTTTTCTGTTGTCCTGTCACCCAGGGAGGGATTATATGTAGATCCTTGTGATCATTTCCCCCTTTCTACCACAACTTCCCCTTACACTCCTGGTATCACTACTCTCATTATTGGTCCTGAGGGTTTTATATGTCCTGGACTCCCTGTTTGTCCAGTTCTTATCTGTACCAGTGTACATCCTCTGGTCAAGCCGGATGTGTAAAGTAGAATTGGGATCATGATAGTGGAGGGAGGAAGCATTTAAGAACTAGAGGAAAGTTGGATGTTCATTGTTGCTATACTGCACCCTGACTGGTTCATCTCCTCCCTGCGACCCTTCTGTAAGGGGATGTCCAGTTGCCTACAGATGGGCTCTTCACTCTCCCTCATTCTCAGTGATATGATTTTTTATTCCCTGATGCCTGATACCTGATCCCATGGACACCTTGTGATCACACAGGCTGGTGTGCTTCTTCCATGTGGGCTTTGTTGCTTCTGAGCTAGATGGCTGCTTGTTGATCTTCAAGCCTTTTAAGACCCCAGATGCTATATCTTTTGAAAGCTGGGTACCATCAGCTTTCTTCACCATATTTGCTTTTGCACCTGCTTTGTCTTCAGCAATCATGTCGGGAAGGTGAGCATCATGGAATGCCAGTTTAATAGGACAAAGTGTTCTTGCATTGAGGGAGTACTTGAATGGAGGACGAGTGTCCATCTGCTATCTTAATACTACCTATAAATATATGCATATAGATCTATTTCCCTATTGTCATATATAAATATATTTTCATATGTACATGCCTGTATTCAGACCTTTATTGCTCTATTTCCTTTTACTTTGCCCTTGTCCCACTATCATGCTAACCCTTCATTTGGGTTTCAGTAATTCCTCTCAGTTACATTCCCTTGATCAAGCCCTACCAGGCCTCCTATACCATCCTTGCCATAGATTTTGGATCACTTGTTGTTTCCTTGTCCCTGGGTTTATTAACACCCACTTTCTTTTCCCCACCTCTCTCTCTCCCATGTCCCTGCAGAACCTTTGGTCCTGTTGTTTTCTCCTCCAGATTATTTATCCAGCCTACCTTATCTAGATAGACCTGCAGAGATAATAATATGCACAAAAAACAAGACAGAGCACAGCAAAGCAACAAAAGGAAGCAAAACAGCAGCAGCAGCAGCAAAAAAACCAAGGACCAAGAAAAGAAAAGCCTGTGAATAGTTCAAGGCTTGATTGCTCACTTTTAGGAGTGTTTTCCAGTGGAATCTAATGGTGTGCCAAGCCCTAGCTCCAAAGTCTATTTTTGGTATTCCCTCGGGACTTCCTTGCTCTGCTCCCCTTGCTGTTCTGTTGCACACCCTTAGTGCTTTGCCTCGGTGCGGTGGGGTCAGATTGAGCACAATTCCTGCACTGTGTCTCCAGTGCTATTTCCTATAGGGCTATGGGTCAGTGAGGGATGTCATGTTTCCTAGTGGGGCTGGCCATATGGTCCTCTCTGTGCATTGGCTGCTCTGAGCATGAATATCAAGGCTTGGTGTGCTCCACTTTCTCTTCCTCTCCTGTGTGCTCTGATCATACATATCCCTCTCCCTGAGCTGTAGCTTCACTCCTGTCCTCTGAAATAAATTCTTCTGGGGGGAGGGGGATTGTAGTTGGGATTGGGGCCGGCCCCTCAGAGCTCTTTATTGGTTCCCTGCTTCATGCTTGTATGTTGTATTCACATCTTGGAGCATTGCTACCAATCTCATTCTATGAAGTGGTCATAACCCTGATACCAAAGCCAGGCAAAGACCCCACAAAGACAGAAAAGTACAGACCAATATACCTCATGAACAGAGACATAAAAGTTCTTAACTAAATTCTCACCAATAGAATTCAACAGCATATAAAACAACAACAACAACAACAACATGACCAAGTAGGATTCATATCAGGAATGCACGAATGGTTCAGCAATTGAAAAAAAATCAATGCAATCTACTACATAAATAATACAAAGAATAAGAATCACGTGATCATATCAATCGATGCATAAAAAGCATTTGCCAATATCCCACATCCATTTATTTTTAAAATACTCAAAAAATAGGAATAGAAGTGAAATTCCTCAACATAATAAAGGTCAAATGTGCAAATTAATCCGTCAATGATACACTCAATGGGTGTGTGTATGTGTGTCTGAAAACATCAGCCCTGAAAACAGGAACTAGATAAAGATTCCCCTATCACCACTCTTACCCAACAGCATGCTGAAAGTCTTAGCAAGAACTTTTAGACAACAGAAATACATTCAAGGGGATACAATTGGGCAAAGAAGTGAAATTCTTGCTATTTGTGGATGGATTTATATAGATGGAACTCCACAGAAAGACTATTAGAAACAATTGACGGATTTGGTAAAGTAGCAGTATACAAGATTTATACGCAAAAATAAGTCAGATTCCTACATACCATTGAAGAGAGCTCTGAAAAAGTCATCAAGGAAACAATACCATTTACAATATCCACACAAAAGAACAAAAGATGAAATATTTAACAATAGACCTGGCCAAAAAAGCAAAAGACCTGTACAAGAAAACCACAGAACATTATTACAAGAATCCAAAAGAGACATAATAAATTGAATAAGATCTCATGTTCATGGATAGGATGACGTAATATTTGAAAATATCAATATTACCTAAAACAATCGACAAATAACATGTAATTCCAATCCAAATCCCAACTGTGTTCTTTAAATAAATGGAAAAACTACTTACTAACTTCATTTGGAAATGGAAGAGACCCAGGATAAGCAATGAACTTCTTAGAAAGAAGAACAGAGTAGAAGGCCTTGCACTACTCAACCTCGAAACCTACTATACAGCTATAGTAATCAAAATAGCCTTATGTGGTGCAATGATAGATACACAGACCAATAGAACAAGATAAAAAACCCAGAAATAAAAGAACCCACTTATAGACAACTGATTGTTGACAAAGGGGCAAAAAATTATTAAACTGGAAAGGGACAGACTTTTTAAAAACTGGTGCTGGAAAAAAAAGGATCTCCATTTGCAGAATAATGAAACAGGACCCACACCTTTCACCCATGCAAAACAAACACCCCCCCCCCCAAACTTCAAGATGGATTAGAGACCTAAACTAAACCCCAGATCTATGTAGATCATCAATGAAAAAATTGGGACAAGCTTAAGGGCTCCATTGTAGGGGATATATACACAGTCTACCTAATATAATAAAGGAAACATACTTTGCTAGGTTTATTGTACCAACCTGACCATAGGGACATGGGGGATTAAGCAGGTCTCAGTTTGATTGGAGGGCAAAAACATAAATGGCTTTGCAAGGCCCGCCCCTCTCTCTCTTGCTCTCTGGTGAGCAGATCAGAGTGCTGCTGCTTTAGCTAGTTCTCTGCCTCAACCTGTGAGCTACACTACCAAGGGGCCAAGCCAACCTGTGGATTGTGTTACTAGAGCTTGAGGCTCCTTTGAGACCTCCTTCGCTATGTTGCTGGCTGTTGGATCCTGTCACCTTGCACTGCTTGATTTCAGTATTCCATCCAGGCCTGCTTTGCTAAGCTCCTGAGCTACTGACTGTTGCTGACCCACCCTGCTGTTTGCTGCCTGTGGCCAGACCCTGCCTGCCTTGCTCAAGTGAGGACTCCACTGTCTTCTTCCTTGGCCTTGGACTTGGCAGCACACGTGAGTTGAAGGAATTCCAGTATATTAACTGTTCCACGGAAGTGAGTTGAACTGAGCCCTCTGTACTGCTGTGTGGACTAATTAGCTGTTATATTCCTTATCACTGTTTAAACATATATATATTTATATATATCTATATATATAAAATAAATGTCTTGGTTTTGTTTCTCTAGAGAACCCTGCCTACCACACAGGATGACAAGGACTTATTAAAAGTAAAATACTTATATACATCAAAAGACTTCATCAAAAGAATAAAAGGAGAGAAATGAAAAAAACAGATACAGGCGTAATTACTAAAATCTAGATAATTTTGGAACACCTCAATAGGAAAAACAATACAATTCAAAAATGAGCAAAGGACATGAATAGACAATTTATAAGGAATGTGTGTTAGTTTGGGTTGACTAGAGAAACAAATTCAGAGACACTCATATGTGTATAAGAAGGAGTTTTATATAAAAGAGCAATTGTATATTGAGAAACCATCACAGCCCAGTCCAGATCAAGTCCATAAATCCAATATTAGCCCTTATGTCTGATACCTGTCTATAAATTTCTCTTCAGACTCACGCAACACATGTAATGATGCTGAGTGCAGGAAAATCACAGGCCCGTGTGTGGAAAGTCTTGTGGATCCAATGGCAGTGAAAACATCTTAGTGCTTTCGTGGGTCTCCACTTGGCTCCTCTAGCTCCAAGGCTCTGGATGCCATCACCATAGCTCCAAGTCTCTTGTCAACAGGTACCCTGTTTCCTGGAAAGTAAGACATCCCCCGAAAATAAAACCTACTTACAGTTTTGCCTCTCGCTGAAATATAAGGCATCTCCCCAAAAATAAGACCTCCCCGAAAATAAGGCCCCCAAAGCTACCTTAACTCTGGACTCTGGACCGTAGTGGCAGGTGCCGCCACGCAGCTCACTGTTGGCTGCAGCACAGCTGGAGCAGACAGGAAGTGCGAGGTCTTTTTTAATAAAACAACAAACAATAAATGTGTACCGTATTCTTCTTCATGGAAAAATAAGATATCCCCTGAAAATAAGACCTAGCGAATTTTGGGAGCAAAAATTAATATAAGACACTGTCTTATTTTCAGGGAAACAGGGTATGTCTTTCAGGGAGTGTGTGTGTCCTGCCTCCAGTCAGCTATTTATATCCGTTGCTCCTCCAAATGAGGTCATCAGGCTGCAACCTGATTGACGGCCAGATTCCAATCTCAATTTGACAGATTATGTAACTGCCACAGGATGGCACTCAAATGACTACAAACACACGAGGAACTGCTCATGATCACTAGCCATCCAGGAAATGTAAACAAAAACAATGAGCTATCACTCACAGTGATAATGCAATTGATAAAAAACAGAGAACAAATATTGGAGAGGTTGTTAGAGATATTGGCATTCTTATACACTGTTGATGGGCTTGTAAATATATACAACAATTCTGGAAAGCAATATGGCTCTACCTAAAACAACTAGGAATAGTAATACCGTATGACCCAGCAATACCTGTGCTGGGTGTGTACCCTAAATAAGTAAGAGATAGAACAGGAAGATATGTATACTCTCCCATGTTCATTGAAGCACAGTTCACAGCAGCAAGAAGTTCGAAACAGACCAAATGCCCATCCGTTGAAGAATGGATAAAGAAACTCTGGTACATACACACAATGGAATACTATGCATCCCCCCCAAACAGCAGCAAAACCATGAAACAACTCATGCCATCGATGGACTGGGAAACCACTATGCTGAGTGAAGTCAGTCAATCACAAAGGATAAATATTATACAAGTCTATTACTATTTGGACAAACACCAAGACAAAGGCAGGTTTCTGATCTCGGGTCATATAATCTTCTAATTCGCTCTCCCAAGCAATGAGATAGAGAGTTTGCCTAGTACCAATGAACCATGTATCACCCCTTTCATTATATGTACATCTTAAAACTACTTCGACAAAGGTAACCTCATCTAAACTGGGGTCATTTTCTCAAGATGGGGGAAGGGGAAGACCATTCAGTTGCTTACATGCAACATTATGCTAAGGCCACCCGAGATCAATAGACACTCCTACTAGAGTGATAAACTTACCTTACAGAAAATTCAAGTCAAGATAGGGGAAGGTGGGTATGTACATCTCCGAGAATGATTATACTCATGTCCGTTGGTTAGACCAAGCAACACAACCTCCCATTAGGAGGTTCTATATACGTGGTAAAGCATTTTTCCTAAGGTCCTAAGGTCATTAGCTGAACCAGTGTCCAGTCACTTAAGAGTTTAATTTGTACAACTCAACAGTTCATGTATTTTTGTCTGAAGCTGGCCTATACTTGTATAATTTCTATTTCTCAACAGTGGCGTAAATCATATACCATTGGCTACATTAATGGCAATATCAATAGAATTACCCTATGCCCCAGGGAGATGATTTATAATGTTCTTTATCATAAAATGATAATGAGATGTCTCTAAAGTGAACCAGACACAGATATAAACCATAGATATATGAATATGAATGGATTTTTAGCTCACTTAATTCTAGTCCCAATGTAAAAACAATTAGTTCTTATGACATGGCCCTGCTTGATGCTCACTCTCATAAAGAGATCACTGAAGATATGGGTGCCATAGGATAGAGTGATGAAGACATCAGATGGTGTCCAGCTTTTAGAAAGAATAGCGACTAGAGTCTTAAAGGCTTGTCTTCAAATAAGCATCCATCTAAGTGAAGTGTCAACTAAATCCATATGAAAGAAGCACACCAGCCTGTGTGACCCAAAGACTGTAAATATTAAAACCTAAATTTGAAGGAGAGAATGGTATCAGAGCTTCAGTTATGAATACCTGATTTGCAGGTATTGCTATGAATAACAGTGGAAGCCCAAAATTCATTTGCAAGCTCTACACATGGATTGAGCTTCAAGTGACTCCCCTCTGAACACAGTCCAGGGATGTGAATAGCCTTGCTACCAGACAGAACATCTTAAAGTAGATTATGGCAGATGTAGTTAGGTTAAAATATAATACTCTATCATTTGATCTCCCCTTTGACCCATTTTCAAGGTGTTTCCATTTTTAGTATTTTCTGCTTTCTTTTTGATTGAGGTTTTCTATGTTTTGTCTAGTCATTGTTGTGTTTTTGTTTGCTTGTTTGCTTCCTGATGGTGTTTTGTATGATTTTTTTGTCTATGAAATCTAGGATAGGTAAATCTCCAGAGACAGTCCCTGGATAAGTAATTACCTCAGAGCTTGGCAGGGGAAGATGAGAGGAAACAGGAGGTAATCACAATGAGTCTGAGAAAGTGCTCTGAAATTGATTGAGGTAATGATTGGGCAATTCTTCTTAATTTGACTGAACGGTTGAATTATATGATATGTGAAGTTCATTAAAAAATAAAACAAAACAAAATATTCTTTTAGCCTCAATATGAAAGGATGCTACTGTTAACTGCTAACAAGGGGGTACACTATGCCACCATCTCTCATTCCAAGTTCAGTTGACTTGAACTCCTTCAGAAAGGTGGTATAGTTTCTTGCTACTTAAAGGTTGGCCCCTCAGCCAGCATATCAATTATGAAGAAGACCTTAAAAATGCTGTACTGTACACCATTGCTACTAAAATTATGGTTTTGAGACTGTAAACCTCTACTGGAGCAGAAAGCCTCGTCTTACTCTTGCTGATGGGTTCAAACTACTGACCTTACAGGCAGCAACCCAATTGCAATCCACCAGCCACCAGGACTCATCACATGTTTTATATGACACACACACACACACACACACACACACACACACACACACTCCCAAAAAAGACAAAACCCTAAACATACTCACTGCTCACTGCTGCCAAGGAGACGTAGCAACCCTATAGGACAGGGTAGAACTGCTCCTGTTTCTGAGCCTGTACCTCTTGACTGGAGTAGAACACCTTGTCTTTCAGAGGTTATTTTAAACTTGCTTATGGTGACTGGAACCATGGTATAAGATGATACTTGATTAGTTAGTTTTGTTCTTGACCTGAATTCACTCTATGCTCAAACATTTCTCTATTGTTCCAAGAAAGAAATTTCTTCTCTGGCTTTTTATATATCGTTTGTGTATTTCTTTTTTCTTTTTCTCTCTTTATTTTTATATTACTATTGTTGTTTTCTTCTTTCTGTTTCATTTCATTTTTGTTTTTTATTGTTACTGTTAGGTCTTCCAGTTTAGCAAGTGGATACACAGAGAGACAATAATTGACTCCATGGTTTGACGGGAAGGGTGGAGGGTGAGGGAAGGGAATTGGGGAGCGATCAGTGGATCTGGGAGGGGGAGGAAGCATTAGAGCTGATTGTGAGGATGTATAGACAACTCCTTTTAGAATCGGTTTAGGGTATGTGAATATTATATCAAGAAAATTAATAAAAAAAGGAAAGAAACTAAACTTGACTTATGGTTCCCATGGGTGAAGGAAGGAAAGTTTTTGATTAGGGGGCACTTAGTTCATTTTAACGGTAGTGAAACCATTTTGAGCGGGATAACAATAATGGTTGCAGAACACAAAGAGTAAAGTCGATCACACTGAATTATCCAAGACGTTCTTGAATTGGTGAATGTGTTGTTGGGTATATTCTTGCCAAAATTTTAAAAAATTACATGGATAATAATGAGTATGGGGAAAAAAGGTTCTAAAATTGATTGTAGTAAAGATAGTACAACTTTTCTTGATATGGTTGAACTTTTGAATTGTCTGATTTGTGAATGAAATGTCAAAAAACGTTTCTTTCATAAAAGAGGGAAAGGCAAAAAATAATAATTTGTAAATTATCAAGGGTTCATGAGGGAGGGAGGGGGAAGGAGAAGAAAAAAATGAGGTGCTGATACCAAGGGCTCAAGTAGAAAGCAAATGTTTTGAGAATGATGATGGCACCAAATGTACAAATGTGCATGGCACAATGGATGAATTGTGATAAGAGTTGTATGATCCCCCAATAAAATGACTCTTAAGAAGAGAGAGAGAGAGAGAGAGAGAGAGAGAACCATGTCTTTGTCTTGCAGAGCGGCTGGTGGTTTCCAACTACTCACTCTGCATCACACACTATGGCACCAGGGGTCCTACATGAGTTATGGGCACATCACAATTTAGGGTGGACTCATGTTGCCATTATTGCAAATCTAGCTAGGAACCCTGGTGGTGCAATGGTTACCCGTTGGTCTACAATCCACTTCATGGGTAGTTCAAAACCACCAGCAGCTCCACAGGAGAAAGACTGGGCTTTTTCTTTCCATAAATACTTCCAGTCTCGGATACCCCCGGGGTTTGCTACGAGTCAGAGCTGACTCGAAGACAGTATGTTTGATCTTTGGAGGTGATGGAGCGGAAGTGAATAGTGTTGGGCGCTGAGGGAACCTAGATCGGAGTTGGTTAATATTGGTGTGTGACTCACCTGCTTACCCCAGACCCAGGCCAAACCTCTTATCAATATGCTGAGAGTTTTATACGGATGGCCCTATAACATATTGAGTACCAAGTTAGCTTGCTCACCTTCTAAGGATGTTCCAAGATTCTAACCAGAGCTGACCCGAGTAACCTAGCATTGCTGGACTGGAAGACATTTTTCAGCATTCAGCCCAAATGGGCAAGTCAAGCTCGTCTACTATTATCCTGTTGTCTTGTATTTCCCATCAGCTATGGAGGCTCACAAAAGTCTGTAGCCCAAGAGTTCTTGGCAGGGAGACTATGGAGCTTCCTACAGTGACTTCCCACACAGTCAGGTGGTCGAAAGGGCTGCAGCCTTATGGGTGTCATAATAGAATTGAGCACCTAGGTTTTTTCCTGGCTGGTTTTTGAGAATTATATCACCAGGGTTTTCTTCTGAGGCACTCTGGGTGACCTTGAACCTTGAAACTTTCCGTCATTAGCCACCCAGTGTCTCCAACTCCTATAGCAGGAAGGGACAACAATTCTCTGCATGGGCAGCATGCAAGCTGTAGACACAGGATGGGAACTTTTTGAACCTGCCTGTCAGAGATGGGACAGGAGGAGTTAACCCCACTAGAGAAAGATCTGCAGCATCTTGATCCCTAACTCTCTCTGTCTTACTTGAACGATTGTAATTTGATTTGCTTTTGAATTCCTATATTCCCCTTTAGCATTCTCCACTCTCACCCCACATTCAGTCAGCTAGCACTGTATAATTGTACAAAAAATGTAAAACTACTGGGCCATTTACATTGATGGAAAATCTGCAAGTGATCTTTAAGGTGTCCCAAGGTTCTTTCAAGGGTGAAGTTGGTGTAAAGACTTTGTCTTGGCTTTGCCCTGACGGTGGCTGCATGGAAATGAAAAGCTTGTAAACTATTTTCTGTCCCTAGAGCCTGTCAATCCCCTGTGCCATTTTAATTTGAGCTTTTTGGACTGGAATAGAATGAGCAAGCAGGGGAGGTTAATTATCCTAATTAGAAAAGAAGTGAAGCTATGGCCCTTCTAGGTCAGGCAGTTGGACAAACCTCCCCTGGCTCTCAGCTTTGGGCATTAGTTAGTCGTTTGAATGCCAGCAGATACACACAGCATCCTCCCCAATCCTTTGCCAAAGTTCCGGATCCAAGATATAGGAGAATTCATTTCAGGAACTGGTGTGCAATCATTCTGTGCTCCAGGGCCAGAGAGAGTGTTATCTGGAGATGGCAGATATGTGCATACAGCTACATGGATACAAGTGTATTGGTCCAGCCCTAGTCAACTCTACACCGTGATGATAAGCAAGCTCAGTGCAGTTTGGAGAGATACTGCTGTGCGGCCATTTCTTTTCTGAGCCTCTTGACATTCCATATTCAGCTGACTGAGGCTGTGATAGTATCTTTCTTGGAAGGTAAACTCCTTTGCACAAAGGATTCTGTCACTTCTTTGATCAATATTTTATTGTTGGACTTAACGATTCCCAGATGCAACACCTTCCTCTTCTTCGATTCTTTCATGTGCCATCTATTCTCTGAATAGATAAAGTCTGCCCTCTGTTCTGCCCTTAGAGCTTTGTATTGGTACATATATCTATCTGATCAGTTTGTGATCTGGTGACAAAAAGAAAGGGATGCTTAAAATCTTAGTTAAAGCCGGAATAGTGACTTTATAATATTCAAGAGCAAGCCGGCCAATTAGCCGGACAAACCTAACAGACATGTCGAATACTTTTCTTTGAATTATCCATATACCCATGGGATGAATAAGAAAATAACTTACACTTTGTCTTTCCAAACAGGCTTCTGATTGTTGAACAATCAATCTGTGGGTCTATTTTCCTTATTCATACAGAGTAGACCAAGAACAGTACCATCAGTGACTCCTAACTGAATGATAGGCTGATTGGAGGTCTCAATAGATCATTTCATCCACCCAACCCAATCTCCTCGCACCCTCCTTTTTCAGCCAAGCTGCCTAGCTGCACTTTAAAAGGCACTCTTCTTAATTATTGACAGTTACGACAGGAATCCAAGGTGTGGATAGTACCAAAGAGTGGATGCACCTAAGATCATTTATATTGAATTTTGGAATCTTATTTTATACTTATCTGAATATATGCCTTCATGATATGGTAATGAATTGAACAATAAAGACCTGGTGCTGACGGAAATGGGAAAGTTTCCCAGTTTTCTTGTCCTTCTCTCTTATCCAGTTTCTAGCAGCAATTTCATGTTTATCTTCCAGACTTATACCAGATCCTTGCCCATGTAGAATTACCCTGCACCCCCAAACCCTTCCTAATGCTTAGAGTTTGGTTCTCAGTTTAAAAATGGAATGGAAACTAAACAAAGGAATGATTGTGATATCAAAAAGTAATCAATAAAGGTGGATATTTATGGTAAAAGGCAAAAGAAGTATTGGTTTTCAGGATAACTAATTCCCTACAATTGGGTGAGGGTAACGTATCATCATCTTATCAGGGGCAAGTTTTCTAAGGCCTTGGTTTTAGTCTTGATATTTGGGAGTTACTTTTGGATCTGTGTAGAAAATATATGCTGGGATATATAACTTATGGCAATAATATAGTACTCATGTAGTCACTCACTGGTTTCTTGGTCCTGTTGTTAAATTTTGCTCTATTTGATTCACTCTAATGTTTTGGCAGCACACTCGGTAAATAGAACAAATCAGTAGTCAGAAGCGGCAGCAGTGTTTTACTTTGTGTATGGGTGGTCGTGAGTTCAAAATCAGGTCAGATGATATAAACTTGACTTGGAAGTAAGTTTTCTTCAGACCCCTACAAGATTAAGGACCAAAGTTAATGGGTGCAAATCAGGCAAGCTTCCAGAGCAAGTGTTCCTTGTTGGAGGAAGAATCCAGGTGCTAACTCTATTTGGGGGTGAGGGACCGAGTTTTACCCTCACAAATAGCTAGCTCTATGGACCTTTCAAGGCACACTTTTATGTCATAGAGGCTTTATACAAGGAGGCTTAAGCATATTCATGGAAAAATTGACTTAAAAGATAATGGAATTTTCCACAAATTTTTGAAGGCCCCTTGTCCTATCACTATTTGGGGCTTGAGGACTTAGAATGTATATTAAACATTCTGAGAGTCGCAAAGGATTTAAAGCATTTCTATTAAGCCACATTGAATCCCAAGAATGCCTGGAACAGTAAGTAAAATAATGTGTTTATTGTATCTTATCTATTCTGAGGCTTACTTCTTTCAAATAATTATACACAATTCATTCCAAACTGATTTCAGGCCAGCTCCCACTTGGAAGTAGTTGCCAAACTACCCTTCATTTCTTTAAACTACTATCATATGATTTTCAGATGGACTTCCTTTGTTACACTGATGCTGGCCCCATCAGTGCTCTTGAAGACAGTCATCAAAGAGACTCAGGTAGCACTCCACAGATGTGATCAAGAAAACCTCTGCCCTTATTAAACACCAGCTCATAGTCCAGAGACCGTCTTCCTGGCTTTTGGTATTTCAAAGGCACTGAATAACAGAGGGAGCCCAGAGGAACCATTTTCCTTTGAGATAAATTCTGCCACGATTAGACATGATATATGTATATAAAACGATGACATAAACATAAAACATCAAGGTTGAAAGGGAGCTTAGATATCACTTAGGCTAGTCTTCTTTCATAGATCCACACAATAAGAGGCAGAGAGAAACATAGCATGCTCAGAGAATTGTAAATGGAAGGAAAGGAGAAAGAGTGCCTTCCAACAGTCTACTTAGAACAGTCTACGGGAATTTGAATGCTATATAGAACATCTTTTACTGTTGAAACTATATTGAAAACCTTTCTAAAATGGGTAAGTTTATTTTTCTTCCATAATAATATAGTCTAGGAAATACAACACTCAGCATATCTTAAACTGAAAGAACTAAAGAAAAAAATCAGAAACCAAGGATTGATGAACCTACGAAGACAGCAAGTAGAATATGGGATTGGGGCGGGCAGGGGGGCAATGGGGAGGGAGGAAAGATAAAAGAGAGCCGATGTCAAGGAGTTCAAGAAGGAAGAGAATTTCAACTTATTGTGATAGCAATTGTACAATACTGCTTGATGTGATTGAACTTTAGAATGATATGATAGCTGTATTAGTTCCTAATAAAATGGTTTTAGAAAAAAACACTACTAGGAACTATAGTAACACTGTAGATTAGGTATTGAGTTGCTAACTGCAAGGTCAGGGGCTCATACTTGTTAGCCACTCAAAAAAAAAAAACAGAAAGAAAAAATATCAAGCCTTGAGTTGCAATATTGAAAGACTCTATGGGCCAAATATGGTACTATGCAGGAAACATCAAAATGGAAAAAATACACAGAATCACTGTATATTCAGGCATGTTAAGAGGCAGCATATGATCAAGAACCAGTAGTATTGAAGGAATAAATCCAAGCTGCACTGAAGGCATTAGGCAAAAACAAAGCTCTAGGAATTGATGGAACAATTGAAATGTTTCAACGAGCTCATGAAGCATTGGAAACACTTACTGATCTATGCCAGGAAACTATGAAGACAGCTAACTGGCCAACAGTCTGGAAAATGCTCTTCTCTGTACCTACTTCAAAGAAAGATCATCCTGCATAATTCACAAATTATAGAACATGCAAGCAAAATTTAACTGAAGATCACTCAACAAACGTTGCAGCAGAACATTGACAGGGAGCTGCCAGAAATTCATGCCAGATTCAGAACAGGACATAAAACAAGGAATATCATTGCTGATGCCAGATGTCTCTTAGCTCAAAGAAGAGTATACCAGAAAAAAAAAAAATGTTTACAGTGAGCCCTCGTTTATCGCGGTTAATTGGTTCTAGACCCTACTGTGATAAATGAAATTCCGCGAAGTAGGATTCCTTATTTGTAAATCAAATATTTTCGTAGTTAGAGAATAGAGGACATGAAAAAACACCCTTTAGTCACCATTACACTCGTATTACCCAATTTATTAAACGAAAAAGGGAAAATACAGTAAAACATTTTGGACGTTACAATTATCATTTATTATATTATTTATGGCATCAAGCGTGTACAGTATGAGCCAATCAATGGCAGTAATGACAGAGCATGCGCTGTTACGCAAAAACCGCGATAGAGTGAAGCCGCGGAAGTCGAAGCGCGAAGTGGTGAGGGTTCACTGTACTTGTGTTTTATTGACTATACCAGGCATTCCACTGTGTGGATGATATCAAACTATGGATAGCTTTGAGAAGAATGGGAATTCCAGAACACTTTATTCTCATGCAGAACCTGTGCATGGATCAAGAGGCTGTGGTGTAAACAGCACAATGGACTGCTTGGTTTAAAATCAAGAAAGGTGTGTGTTAGGGGTTGTGATAGGTAGGTTTGTTGTGCCAACCTTGCCAATGAACACATGTGGGATTACTTGAAGGGCAGAGAGAGAAATGGCTCAGCGAGCCTCGCCTTTCTTGTCTCTTGCTCTTTGATGATCGGACCAGTGTACAGCTGCCTTAGCTTGTTCTCTGCCTCAATTTGCAAGCTATGCTACCTGTGGGACACCTAACTCATGGACTGTGTCACTGTAGTTTGAGGTTCCTTCGAGACCTGCTTCACCACGCTACTGGAGTATACATCGCTTGAACTGGAGACTGTCAGGTCCTGCCATCTGTCTGACTGTTGGTGACCTGCCTTGCTGTTTGCTGCCTGTGGCCAGATAGCCTGAATGGCTCTACAGAGGACTCAGCTGTTTTGCTTCCTTGACTTGCACCCAGCGGACCTCAAGACTTGAAGAATTGCCAGAACTGCTGCCTCAAGGAAATGAGTTGCACTGAGCCATTTGTACTGCTCTACAGACTAATTAGCTGTTTATTTCTTATGTTATCTATCTATCTAAATATATATAAAATCATGTGTCCTGGTTTTGTTTCTCTAGAGAACCCTATATAACATAGGGGTGTATTCTCGCATCATCCTTATTCAATCTGTATACTGAGCAAATAACCCGAGAAACTGGATGATATGAAGAAGAAAGTGGCATGAGGATTGGAGGATTGGCAACCTGTGATGTGCCAATGACACAATCCTGCTTGCGGGAAGTAAGGAGAACGTGAAGCAAATGCTGATGAAAATCCAATCAGGGATTGCAGCCTTCAGTATGGATTCCAAAATGCCCACGACTGGACCAATAGGTAACATCATGATCAACGGAAAATAGAACAGACTTAACTTGTCAAGGATTTTGTCCTGCTGGGATCCACAGTCAATGCTCGTGGAAGCAGCAGTTAAGAGATCCAAGGATGCATTGTGCTGGGTCAATCTTCTGCACGAGACCTCTTTAACATGTTGAGAAGCAAAGAGGTTACTTTGAGGAATATGGTGCACCTGATTCAAGTCATGATATTTTCCATCGCCTCCTATGCTTTGTGACAGTTGGCCACTAAATAAGGAAAGCCCAAGAAGAAGGGATGCATTTGAATGGTGGTGCTGGTGTAGAATATTGAAAGTACCATGGATTTTGAGTGTGTCTGTGGGTCCAGGGCTAGCTTCACTGTTGGTGCTGGCTTCCCATGGGACCCTCATACCTCCTCGCCGCTGCAGCGCCTGCCCTGGATTTTGAAAAAGACAGCAAATCTGTCTTGGAAGCAGTATAAGAAGAAGGCTTCTTAGTAGCAGGGAGGTCGAGACTTCATCTCATGTACTTTGGACATGTTATGAGGAGACACCGGTGCCTGGAAAAGTACATCCTGCTGAGGAAAGCAGCAGGGCAATGAAAACCAAGAATCCGGCAAGACAAGGTGAATTGACAGAGGGGTTGCAACAATGAGCTCAAATCTAAGAAAAATTGTGAGGTTTGTGCAGCCCTGGGTGATGTTTGGTTCTTGATGGCACCTAACAACAACAACAAACAACAGTAAACATCACTGTTTCTTTCTTGCTGTTCAAGGATCTGTGCAATCTCTCTGGGTCACCATTCTGAATATTGCTGTTCCTTGCCTAGTACTGTTGTAGCTGAGAGTGGAGGCTATTGGCCAAATGTGTCCTGACCCTAGAGCAATCGGAGGAAGCTGTCATTTTTTACTCAATCCCTGATATCACCTGCTCTTGTTTTAAAATCACTTGTTTCTTTCCTAAAATATCTGGGCAGAAATTCCGGTTATTTGAAGAATATGAATCACCAGCCTGGTTGATTGTGATTCTCCTATTTAAAAGAACCTGGATGCTATTTTGGAAGCTAGGATTAGGGCAGACTCAGAGGATGCATATATTGCATTCTCCTTGGACTCAGCACTAATACCGAGGCCTTTGGGGCTTCGTATAGATCCTTTCCGAAGAGCAAGTGCCTGAAGTTAGCCAGAATTCTCTCTGGAGGATGAAAGTTGGAAGTTGGGGTAAAGTAGTTGAGACGGTAGGGCAAAGAACAAAGTCTTATTGTGGAGAGCGGCACAAGACCAGAGCTGACCCTTCCAGAAGTCAGTAATAATGCAAAGCATGAAGCACAGTGGGAACTCGGGAAAAGAGATGTGCCTTGTAACAACAGAGCCTTCCCAGAGACATGTTTCCTTCAACTGTTGAGGAGCAAAGCACGTGATTCTCATAAATGGCTGAAATTTATGAGATGACATAAATAGATTCCCTATTAGATAAATTATACACGTGTTTTACATCAATGCAGTGGCACCTAAACCAAAGTGACAAATATTCTTTTAAAATATGCCCTTTCAATTTTTTTAGATGAACCTAAAGCCGCCATACCTGAGCCAAAGCACTTCTCTGAAAATGAGTGCTTTTTATCACTTGTTTGTTTAACTAAATGACAAATCTAGATTCTTCCCCGCTGCGGATTAATCTTGGCTTCCAGTGTGATTGATCAAGGAGCCTGAACATGTCCTTCCCATAGCTGGAATCTTTGCCTGATTTTCAAGCACAACTTCCACAAATCAAACTCACTGTCTACTCTGGAGTCTACTCTGACTCATACGGACTTTATCGACGGAGTAGAACTTCCCTGGTGAGTTTCCGAGGCTGTAAATCTTGATGGGAGCAGAAAGCCTCACCTTTTGCCCGTGGACCAGCTGATGAGTTTGAACTGCTCTCTTTGTGGTTAGTAGCCCAATGCATAACTCACAATGCTAGCAGAACTCTTTATTTTAGAGTATAGTTGAATAAAATTTACATCAACAAATTAACTTGATTTACAAGAAAATTTGCAGTCCTCATTGAAAGCCAGAGTCCCTTTGGGGATGAGAAAATGGAGAAGAGATTGACAGTGAAATATTTATGCTCCCAAAATGTGGCTTTGAAACAGTCCCTGGGAGCCTAGGGGCTAAGGGCACAGAAAAGAAGCTGTATTTTGGGTGTGTAATGTAGGACCCTTGTCCTTTTAGTCTCAGCGGATGAAATTACCAAGGGGAAAATCATAATCTGTGCCATAGTTGCTTCCCTAACCTTTCCTTGACCTTTTCAAGAGATTACAACACCTGAATGGAACATTCTGGCTCATAGAGAGAGGTTTCAGTAGTAGGAAAACACATGAGCTTGTGTTACCTTTGATTTCTCATAACCACAGAAGTAGCACGGATAGAGAAATAGACAAACATAATAATTCCACAGCGCTATCAGTACACTGTGAGTACCTTCTACTGCATACAAACTGAAGCCCAGAGGAAGGGAGGTTTTTGCCAAGGTCACTGCGCTTCTAAGGGTGGGGGCAAAGAGACAAACCTTGGTCTGCCTTGTTCCAAAGGCTGTGCACTTTCCCACCTCACTAGGGACTGGGGAGGAGAAAAACTGTATGGATGAAAGATTCTTTCAAAATTACATATCCTAGAGACATTTCAAGTATCCAATAATCTTACTTTATAGATATAGACACTGAGGTTGAGAGACAGCTAATGATTAACTCACTGTCAGACAGAATTTTAACATAAAATTCTTCTTATCTGGAAAAGAGCCAGAATTCAGAAAGGGCCAAATTTATTTTCCAATCCAATGACATCTGATTCATTTTTCTAAAACAGAATCCAAGCTACCCTAATCTGCCGTGGAAAGGTCTGGTTTGTCCCAAAGCTCTGTTGATTAAATGATGGGCTCCCGTGGGCATGGTCCACACAGACTTGATAAAGTGATCACTTTTTTCTTGGCCTAGGCACAGTCCTCTCACTGGCTCTGAGGTGGTCCCGGCAGAAATGTGTGAGTTGCTGGGTAAAGTCATAGCCATTTATGGAAAACCAATGCAACATTTTGAAAAGCTTTGCTTCAAATTGTGAAATCTATTTGGCATCTTATATGAAGTCCTTAAAAGAAGCATTTTCCGAAGTTGTGTACTTCATGTTTGAGCCTAGCAGTCATAATAGGATGGGGTTCACAATGAATCAAGTTTGAAGTTACAACTATTTCCTTTCTTCTCTTCAAGCATATTTTTAAGTGATATAGCAGAGAGCTAAAGAGGGTGCATTCTTTAGTGACACAAAACAGGGTTCACATTCTTGATCTACCAATTACTAGCTATGTGACTTTGGACAACATATATAATTTCTTGTTTTCCCCGTTTACATAATACATATAGTGAAAGCTGACATTTTGGGGGTGGCTATTATTGGATGGGATTGTTCTACATATTTATTCCTAATACCTCAGAGGAAGTGCTACTCTTACTGACATTGTACAGCTGAAGAAACGGAAGCACAGCGAGCTCAAATATTTTGCCCATGGCCATATAGCTAGTAAATAAGAAAGGATTTGAAGACCAATGATCTTATTTCAGAGCTGGCATACTTAGCTGCCTAACTCATTGGGCTGAGGTGAGGCTTCCTTGGGGTAACATCTTTTAGAAAATTAAACATTCTATAAACCTTAGCTATTGTCACTAAAAGTCATCTTTGAATATCATAATCTTCCTCATTTTCCAATATGATCTACACAATTTAGGACTAGATTATGTATTGTCCTGGATAAACTGTCTATTCCTTTTTATTTTTTAAAATCATTTTATTGGGGGCGTATACAACTCTTACCTAAATCTATCCATCCATCCGTCGATTGTCAAGCACATTTGTATATTTGTTGCCATCATTCTCAAAACATTAGCTCTCTACTTGAGCCTTTGGTATCAGTTCCTCATTTTTCTCTCTCCCTCCCCACCCTCCCTCTCACTCGAGTCCTTGATAATTTATAAATTATTATTATTTTGTCATGTCTTACACTGTCTGATGTCTCCCTTCACCCACTTTTCTTTTGTTCGTCCCCCTGTGAGGGGGTTATATGTAGATCCTTGTAATCAGTTCCCCCTTTTACCTCACCTTCCCTCCACCCTCCTGATATCGCCACTCTCACCACTGGTCCTGAGGGGTTCATCTGTCCTGGATTCCCTGTGTTCCCAGTTCCTATGTGTACCAGTGTATATCCTC
>NW_022109980.1:3216607-3229013 GCF_000313985.2 Echinops telfairi | reverse complement strand
AGGCCCAATGTCCATCAGCTACCTTAATACTAAACCTATAAATATATGCACATAGATCTATTTCCCCGTCATCATATATAAATATATTTACATATATACATACCTGTATTTAGACCTCTATAAATGCCCTTTGCCTCCTAGTTGTTTCCTCTATTTCCTTTTACTTTACTCTTGTCCCACTATCATGCTGATCCTTCATTTTGGTTTCAGTAATTCCTCTCGGTTACATTGCCCTTGATCAAGTCCTACCAGGCCTCCTACACCCTCCTTGCCATTGATTTTGGACCACTTGTTGTTCCCTTGTCCCTGGGTATGTTAACACCCACTTCCTTTCCCCCTCCTCCCGCTCTCCCATGTACCCACCCCCCCTCTCCCATGTACCCCCCCGAACTGTCGGTCCTGTTGTTTCCTCCTCCAGATTGTTTATCCCACCTAACTTATCTAGATTGACCTGCAGAGATATTAATGTGCACAAAAATAAGACAGAGAAAAACAAAGCAACAAAAGAAAACAAAACAACAACAACAATAAAAAAACCCAATGACAGAAAAAGAAAAACCTGTAAATAGTTCCAGGTTTGTTTGTTGACCTTTAGGAGTGTTTTCTGGTCGAGTCTGATGGGGTGCCACACCCTGGTCCCAAAGTCCATTTTTGGTATTCCCTCGGGACTTTCTTGCTCTCCTCCCCTTGCTGTTCTGTTGCACATCCTTAGTGTTTTGCCTGGTGTGGTGGGGTCAGATCAGGTGCAATTCCCACACTTTATCACTAGTTTTGTCCCCTGTAGGGCTATGGGTCAGTGTGGGATGTCGTGTCTCATAGTGGGCCCGGCCATATGGTCCTCTCTGTGCATTGGCTTCTCTGAGCAGGGATATCATCTTCAAGGCTTGGTGGGCCAGGATGTGTTCCACTCTTTTTTCCTCCCCTTTCATTTGCTCCCGTGTGCTCTGGTCAGACATGGCCCTTTCCCCATTTTTCAATATTCTCTATTGTTGTTGTTAGTTGTCCTTGAGTGGATTCTGATTCATGGCATCCTCATGTGTGCTAAGAAGAGCTGTGCTCCCTAGGATTATCAAGGTGATGATTGTTTAAGAGCAGATCGAATGCTTAATCGTTGGTGTCACTCAGGGACTCTATCTTCTATATAGCCCAAATCCACTGTAATCGACCTTATATAGGGCTTTCAAGATAGTAAAATTTTAAGGGAGCAGCCAGCCTCATCTTTTATTCCCAACGCAGCTGGTGAGTTGGATAACCTTGAAGTTATCAGCCCAGTTTTAAGTCCAATGCATCACGAGGGCTCATTAAATTTATTTAATGAACCAAAATATACAAAGAGTTATATATAACAACAAAATCTGATTTTAAATCAGGAAAGGTGTGCATCAGGGTGGTATATGTTCACCATACTTATTCAATTTGTATGTTGAGCAAGTCATCTGACTAGCTGGGCTATATGAAAAAGAACGTAGGACCAGAATTGGATTAAGTCTCATTAAGAATGTTCGATATGCGGATAACATTATGTTGCTTGATGAAATCCAAGGCAACTTGAAGCACTTTACTGATGAAGATCAAAGACTACAGACGTCAATGTGGATTACAAATCAATGTAACGAACACAGAAATCCTCACAACTAGACTAATAGACAACATCGTAGTAAATGCAGAAAAGAT
Source organism: Echinops telfairi (assembly GCF_000313985.2). Classification (NCBI taxonomy): domain Eukaryota; kingdom Metazoa; phylum Chordata; class Mammalia; order Afrosoricida; family Tenrecidae; genus Echinops; species Echinops telfairi. The sequence goes on along the minus strand of NW_022109980.1, from coordinate 3,227,339 downwards.
GAAAATAGTCTAGGATTTCATTTGACTTGGCTCCACAATCAATGCTCATGATAGTATTGGACAAGAAATCAAATGATGTATTGCACTGGATATACCTACCACACAGGAACTATTTTAAGTGCTGAAGAGCAAAGGGGGTAATTTTGAGGACTAAGGTGCCTGACACAAGACATGGTATTATCAATGACTCATACGCATATGAAAGTAAAGAAAACCAGAGAAAAATTGATGCATTTGAATTATGGTGTTGGCTAAGACATATTGAAAGTACTGCCAGAAGAACAAATGAGTCTGTCAGAATGATTCTATTAGGAGAGACCAGTTCCTAGAACAGGACATCATGCTTGGTCAAATAGACCAGTGGTGGGTATAACAACCATTGTGAAGATGGGCCAGGCAGTGCTTCCTTCTGTTGTATATAGGGTTGTTAGGAGTTGGAACCAATTCAACAGCACCCAACAACAACTAGGTGAAGTCAAGCATTTTATTCTCACAAGAAAGACCATAGTATATGAAATGCGGGATTGGTCGTGACTAACAATGGATTTCACAGTGCCTCATCAAAAGCCCTACTATATATCGCAATAACCCCGGTGCTAATAGGTATTGTGGACAATATAGAGAAGAATTTTGTAAAACATCATTTTATTGGGGGCTCTTATAGCTCTTATAACAATCCATATATCCACAGTATCAAGCATATTTATACATATGTTGTCATCATTATTTTCTAAACACTAACATTCTATTCGAGCCCTTGATGTCAGCTCCACTCCCCCCCCCACTCTCGTGACCCTTGATAAATTATAAATTATTATTATTTTTGTATCTTACAATGACCACTATCTTCCTCCCCTGTGCTTTCATCCCCTCTCCTTTCCCCACCTACCCCATACCCTCCTGGGATCACTACTCCCATTTCTGTTCCTGAGGGGTTTATCTGACATGGATTCTGTGTGTCCTGAGCTCTTATCTGGACCTGTGTACATGCCCTGGCCTAGCCCACAGTGAAAGACGGCTCATGATAGTGGGGAGTGAGGAAGTCTCAAGGAACCAGAGGAAATTGTGTGTTTCTTCGGTGCTATACTTCACCCTGGTTTTCAACAATATGGGTTTTTTGTTTTGTTTTGTTTTGTTTTGTTTTGGATCTTCTGGTGCCTGTTACCTGATTCCAGAGACACCTAATGATTGCACAGGTTGTTGTACTTCTCCCATGTGGGCTTGTTGCTTCTCTGATAGATAGCCACTTGTTTAACTTCAAGCTTTTAAGACCCCAGATGCTATATCTTTTGATAGCTGGGCACCATCAGCCGTCTTCACAACATTTGCTTGAGCACCCATTTTGTCTTCAGCGATCGTGCTGGGAGGGAGAGCATCACGGAATGCCAGGTTGTTAGAACAATGTGTTCTTGTTTTGAGGGAGGGCTTGAGCAGAGGCCCAAGGTCCGTTGTCCACTTCCTCAATGTATTGCCATATAAATATATGTACCTATGTCAATACCTCTATTTCTATGAATTAATATATTTACATAAGCACATACCTGTGTTTATACCTGTATCCATAGCATTTCTTCCTAGATCTTTCCTCTGTTTCCTTTTACCTTCCTTCTTTCCTACCATCACACTCACTCTTCTGTCTCTTAGTAATTCCTCTTAGCCAAATTGCTGTTGCTCCAACACCTCCAGGATCTCTACCTCATTCTTATTGTTGATTTTAATTCCCAAGTTGCCCCCCCCCATCTATGACTACACATCACAGTATAGATTGTCCATTTTGGAAAAGTCATATGTGTTCGGCTCCACTGAACTGAGTGGGCTTTGCTTAGCCAAATTGAAATTTGGAAGGAAAATTGTCTAAGTATTTGTTTATTTGTGTGCGAGAATTAGTAATGCCGATTAAGGCTATTTAGATCTGCTGATTTCCTTAACACTGCATTTTCTACTATTTATTATTGGAGTAATTGTTTGTGTCAAAGTAATTTCCAGAGTACATAGTGTAATTGATCTCAAGTCCCAGTTAGATGGTCTGGATGTTTCAGTCTCTTGCCTAGTAGCAGGAGCCACAGGCATTTAAATGGAGTGTGGTGACAGGGAGCAGAGTGGAATAATGGGAGGGTGGGTGGTGCTAACAGAAAGGGAAAGATGAACGAATTTGATTAATGAGTGTAGGGTAGAGAAAACCACATCTTAGACATGTATTTGCACACTTCTACCAAGGCAAAATTTCCAGGGACAGAATAGGCAATAAAAGAGCAAACCCAAATGCACTACCATCAAGTAGCTTCTGACCCATAAAAACCCCATAGAACAGAATAGAATGGCCTCTTGCTTTACTAGATTTTACATCTTTACAGTAGAGCGCTTCATCTTTCTCCTGAGGAGCAACTGGTGGGTTCCAACCACCGACCTTGTGCTTAGCAGCTCAATGTCTAATCCACTATGCCACCAGTGCTCCTGGAACAGGTTATAAGCCGCATAATTCAGTGCTAAGTACATTGGGCTGGAAGTCAGAAGCTCTGTAATCTAGTCTGCTCTCTTTGTCAGTCTGCTCGTGGGACCTTGGATATGTTGCCTCACCTCTTCAAGCTGGCTATGGATAAAGTAGAGTTAATCAAACCAGCCTTAGCATTCAGATCTGAGGATAATAGGTTGACAAGCAAAAGTGATATAAAATCTAAGGCAACGTTAGTATTTTTTGGCACACATTTAAATAAAAAATTGTTCTTCCAAATCCTTACATAGGCGAGGGAAAAATCAAAGGTCATTATCTCTGCTTCCCTAAGTGGGATTGGGAAAAATACTGTTCCACTTACAGAACACCTTTTATGTCAGAGAAAGAAAAGGGTCTCTACCCACATATCACTTATCTTAGTGATACATCCCAACATTTTAAAGGCTGGAGATAGGAAAGGAGGTATAGGAGATTAGATCATCTCCCACACTTCTGCCAGATATCCTTACTGGAAAAAAAGGTAGGATGAGTCGTGTGTGTGTGTGTGTGTGTGTGTGTGTGTGTGTGTGAATCTGCAATTTGCCACATATGTCTGAAAATTAGACCATGCTAAAAGCCCCAGCAAAACCAATGAAAAGCTTCTGATCAACCTGCTCCTAGCCTACTGGAGTTTTACTGGAACAATTATTTGCTCCCTTTCTTTGAGAACCTAATTCTCACTCACTGAGCTGCAGACTCCAGCAATAGGCCACGGAACTTAAATCACAGTGTACTTTGGATGGTGCCTCTCTTGCAAGATGACCATAACTCAGAACACTTCCTGGATGTGCTATTTAAATACCCCATTCAGCCTCCTGCAACATAAAGAACCTCGCCATGCCATTTGTTAGGAGAGGTGCTGGAAGGAATGATTCTGATTCTGGTGACTCCGATGTATAATAAATCCAACTACACTCTGCTGGCAGTGAACATAATTATAAAATATGCAGAATGCTTGTTATTAACTAGTCTCATGGAGAAGATCTATAGCGGCATGCCGGATATATTTTGGAATGGAGCTACAAACAGTGATTGATTTTTTAAAAATTCACGTCTCTCCTATTCTCTTAATCGTTCAACCTCTAAGAACTAACAAACATTTATAGACCGTTAATGAATGGGAACCAAGGCCCATTCGCAAAGGCCGATAAAATTATTGTTTGCCTCTTAAGTCCTGGTTTTTTCAATGTATTTTAACATGGCATTTTTTTATGGTGTCTATGCAGAATTAGAGACCAAGATATAAATCAGCTGGTAATTATCAGGGGAGTCTCCTAATAGTGATTGAAAAAAAAGAGAGAGAGTTATTTGAGATCTTTAACTGTTTGGATTCTGGTTGGATAGACTGTCTTCTTTGGCCAGTTTTTATTCCCAGACAACAAGTGTTTGTAGACATTAAAAATAAAGCAACAAGCACAGTAAAAATATATACACATAATTCTTTTTTCCACAATGAAGTTGCATCAATGAATTGTAGGACGCCTGGGCATAAAAGGAAAACTCTTCGGCATTAACAAAAGACCCAAAGGGGACACTAGACTCCCATGATGGGGAAAGGCTGCGGGCGCGTAAGAAATGGGCAGCAGGCCTTGCTCAATGGACTCTCGCTCTATGAACGGTATTTACCAATGGATCGTGCACTTGTTTTCCGGTTCCAGAAAACACTTCTAGTCGTAGACACAGAGTTAGATACCTTCAACAGGGCTTCATCTTTTTCATGTTTGGAAAGACCTTCTTTAAGTGCGCAGCATCCTAGAGGTAACTTCAGTGCCCTTGGGTGCCCTTGGGTCGGCTCTGACTCTTAGTAGATATGCTTGCGCCCACTGTTGCAGCCAGTGTCTATTTATCTCACAGAGGAGCTTTCTCTGTTCTGCTGACCGTGCTTTGCTTGGTGCTGAATGACTCTTTTCTGGAAAGTCAAGTTTGCATGACATCAGGTGATTTCTCAAGATCAAAAAGCCTCCAACCAGGCGTTCTTGTGTCCAACAGCTAATTTTTTGGAAATACAGGTAGTCTTGCTTGACTACAGGTTCCCGTCCACTGATTCCTTTGTAAGGCAGTTCTAATTAAGTCAAATCTCTCTCTCTCTCTCTCTCTCTCTCTCTCGTTTCCATCATTATTGCCACTGAATATCAGTATCTTTATACATTTGATCTTGGTTTGTCTTTAGTGGTTGGAAACATTACATATAAACTTACAGATGCATTTTAATATTGTATGTTGAACATAGTACTTATGATCAGATGTAAAAAATATAAATTACCAAAAAAACAGATGGGGCTCAGTGCAGTTTATTGAAACTAGAATACATTGTAAATCGGGGTGGCTATAATTTTATCAGACTCCTCATTAAAGGGAAACACTTGGAATGAATCTGCCTTCTGTTTCTGCTATTCACTGTGGACTGATGTCATGCTCTTCTGTGTATGTGTCTTTCTAAGATTAGCATCGTTGTTAGGAACACAGTCTGAAATCAGACTTCCCGGCTCTGCTATCTATAAGCTACATGATGTTGAATATTTGTTTAATCTGTTTACACCTCAGTTTCTTAATAAAAATAAGGGCAATAAGAACAATACCTAACTCATTGGGTTGCCAGGATTAAGTCAAATAATATACAGTAGGTGACTTAATCCAGCGCCTTATCCATGATAAACAGCAATGCTAATTTTTCCTTTCTTTCTTTATTTTTAGTAAGGATTCTTTTTCATTTTATTTTTAACAGTGTTATTCACATTTAATTTACACATCATACATTTAAAAAGTTCAATAATAATTAAAAAATTGTACAATTATCACTACAATCAATTATAGAACTTTTCTTTGTCTTGTACTCATTCTTATTGGCTCCCCATTGCCCACAAATCTCCCCTGCCATACCCCTTAGAAACCATTAACCAAGTTACTGTCTCTATAAATTTTCCTATCATACACAGAAAAACATACCAAAAAGAACCCCTCAAAACAAGATAATACCAATACCAATAACAAAGTAAAACAGAGAAAATCCTCCACTGAAAAAGAAAGCAGAAAATATTACAAAAGAATAAATTTAAAATGAGTCAAGGGGGAAAAAGGAAGATCCAGTGATAAGGTGATAAATTTTAACCTAATGATATCTGCACTAATCCATTTTCCAATGGACTCTGCATGATATCAGGGCTATTCACCTGCCTGGTCTAGGTTCAGAAGGGATTCAGCAGAGGCTTAATCCTCGTGCATTGAATTTCTCCCTTCACTTGTCAAAGGACTGAAGCCACCCTTAAATGAGTCAAGGGGGGGATCAAATGATAAGACATTACATTTTACCCCATCTACATCTACCACAATCAATTCACAATGCTCTCTGTGTGATAACAAGGCCATCCCAAGACTCTAGTCAGAGGGTGTTCCCTGGAGGCTTAAGCCATGTGGGGACGTTGCAAATGATCTTTAAGCTTCCATGGTCATCCATAGCCTTCTGCAAACCAGGTCTTCATAATTTAAGCTCTGATATAGTTCTGTCCTTTGGGTTTGGATTATGTAATTTACAATTTTTGGATCACACAAGCTGGTGTGCTTTCTTCATGTGGACTTAGTTGATGCCTCACTTAAATGACTGCTTTTTTGAATACCAGCCTTTAAGGCCCCAGGCACTATTCTTTTTGACAACCAGGCACTAACACTTTCTTTGTAACTCTTTGCTGTTGCACCTATATCTTCATGAGAGTGAGCTGTGGTCTATATGTGTATATGGTTCACATTAGAGGCATCATCAACATTTATAAGGTAATTCTATTAATTGTGTCATTAATTTAGCCAATGGTCTAGAATTTTAAAAGGAACTTATACAAGTATAGGTCACCTATGAACCACAACACATGAATTGTTGACTTGTGAAGATTAAACTCTCAAGTGACCAGACACAATTTGTACAAACAATGGGGGTTGCTGATATATGCCTACTAGATACACATCATAATAAGGCAAGGAGGGCATTAAAACAGTAAATATCTCAAGGCAACAGCTCTGAACCAAAGTCCCATGAGTGCCAATTCTACAGCAGCCATCTGCCTCTTCCCATGCTGGTGTGGCCTATGAGGAATGTTGTGAGCCTGGGTCATCAATGGGTGGCTGTAGTAAGGATTCTTACTACAAAATCTTGCAAGGAACAGAAGCCTGAGTTACCTAGAGATCAAACCATGTCAGACCTCAGTCTCTTTCGTTATCCCCTGAATTACAAATATCAAAGTTTGTTTTAACTCAGTGCCTATTTCTTAGTGTATAAAATGAGATAATAATGCTACTCCTTTGTAGGCTTATTGTGAATATTAAATGTTAGCTATTAATATTGTTATTAATATTTCGCTCTCCTGTGTTTTCCTTTTACTTCTGGACATCCTTTATCCATTTTACCTTTGCCCTCAATTGCTTCTCTTGTTCTCCTTCCCACTGACCCTTCCCTAGGAGCCTTGGTGGTGTAGTGGGTTATGAGTTGACGTATTAACCTCAAAATCAGCAGTTAAAAACCATCAGCTGCTCCTCAGGTGAAAGATGAGCCTTTCTACTCCCTTCTAGAAACCCACAGAAGCAATTCTACACTGTCCTGTAGGGTCTCTGTGAACATAATGAACTCAGTGGCAGTGAGTTTTTTTGTTACAAGTTACTGTCCATTCTCTAGTTATTATCTTTATTCTACTCCACAGGTTATCATTACCCTCCCTCTCCCCAAATCCCAATGCCTTTTACTATAGAGAGGTTATGTGGGGTACAGTTTTCTATCAAATACGAACTACCAAAGGCACAGAGGATCAGTGCTGCTCTGAATGGCAAGCACTCAGTTGTTCCACGGGAGCCTTGCCTTTCCATAAAGCATCTTGTTCCTGCCGTATAAAACCTCTTCATGCAATCTTTCCATGTTAGGATGTATTAGATCCCTAGGGAGTGCGAACAATCAAGCACTTGGCAGCTGCAAACTGACAGGTTAGAGGTCTAAATCCACCCCGAGCTAGCACTTAGAGATGGACTTCTGAAAACCCAGCCACGGAAATCCAGCTGCAGCCCCGTCCAACTATGACACACTCAAGAGCACTGGGCGTCAGAATGAACTTGAGGGTATCGATTTGTTTTGCTTTTTCTCTAAGCCAGCCACCACCCCAAGAGCTTTTGCACACTCTGTTTCATTTGAAGAAGAGTTTTACATATTTAAGTCTAAATATGCATCTTCAATGCAAACAAAGCCTTTACATTTACAGCATCACCATTTACAGTTTTGAAGCAGCCATGAAAATGATTTTCTGGTTGGGGGTCACCACAACATGAGGAACTGTATGAAAGGGCCGCGGCATGAGGAAGGTGGAGAACCGCTGCTTTACGAGGAGAAGTGTTATGATTGTTGGCCTCTGTCACTCTCCTGTTCCTTTTCAGAGCCCCAGTAGCTACATCCTCTTCTCTTGTTCCCCACGATTTCCTTTTTAGACACCTAAAAAGAGGCTCCCACTTTATGATCCATACCCCCTTCGGACCTTGATCTCTCTGAATGACAAGAGGACAACCAGATAAACTAAACCCAGATGACATGTTACCCTTCTCTGGGAATGGAGGGCACCTGTCAGCAGAAAGGCCCAAAGAAACCACATTCGTGGCATGTAAACCCGGGTAAGTGAAAGGAAAAGAAATCTATAGCCAAGAAGTTCCTTCCCAATCACATCCTGTCTGCAGTTTTGTATTCCCCTTCTTTGGGTGGCAGAAAGGTTGGTTTTTGAAGGGTCTATGGACTGTGATCCCACTGGCAACTCCCGGGCTTCCCCCAAAGTCCCTTTCAATTCTGCCTATACTAAAAACAAAGCATAATGGAGCCTGGGTCTCATCCAGCAGGAATTTTGTGGTTGGCCCCATCCACATCAAAGCAGCAAAGACCCTCTCTGTTCTCAGAGCCATTATTCATCTTTCCTGGGAGATGAATCCCCAGGAACCAATCCTTAATGAAAACTATTCTGGAGCTCTTAATCATCTCGCCTTTGCTTTTCTGGGGGCTGGAGGTCCTAAAAGCTGTTTGCAGGTAATACGATGTCCTTTATACTGACTAGTCAGCAAGGGAGATGAGCTTGGGGGCTGTGTGGGAATAAATGTGTGGGGGTGAGCTGGCACCGAAGGTGCCTGTGCCATTGTACTGCCGTCCATAGTTGGAACCTATTCTGCAGTCCATTTTTAAAAGCAATTTGCAGTACATCCAGGCACAAATCCAATTAAAAAGCAAAAAGGGATTTGCATGCATAAAATAAGCCTGATGCACAATTTTAAAAAATGACCCTGATAGCTAAAATTCAAAGCCGTTTCTTTGTGAAGGTGCATATCGCGAGCGGGTGAGCTGATGTTTGAGTCTCTGCCCCCATAGTATCTGAAAGATTAGAGGAAATTACATTCTTGAGGCTCAGTGCAGCGTGGGAGCTAAGAACACATGAAAAAATTGACACATAACTAGATGTTCGTTTTGGTAATCTACCCTTTCTGAAAAAGCTACATTCTTTGAATTCTGGATAGCCTGAGACAAAACTCAAGCCTCTAAGCACATAGCCAAGTGTTTGGCACCTAGGTAGATGCTCCATGAAGGGGTAGTGATGGTTCAATAGTAGGATTCTTGCCTTCAGATTCAATTAACATCCAATACATCTTATACACAGCCACCTGTCAGTAGTGGCTTGTGTGTTGCTGTGATGTTAAACAGGTTTCAGCAAAGCTTCCAGACTTAAAGGAACTGGAGGAGAGGCCTGGCAATCTAGTTCTAAAACTCAGCTACTGAAATTCCTATGGACTACAAAGTTCTGATCGCATTATGCATGGGGCCACCATCACTCACAGACTGACTTGATGATACCTACCTACAGATGCCTATGGAATACTGATGCAACTAACTTAGAGTGGCCAAGTTCTCTTTTGGTCCCTTTAGTCCCCTTTCTTTACCAATACTCCTTTATTAGTAGCCCCTTATGATAAGCAGCAGTCGTTGCCTCCCTGATACTGTCTCTCTTCTTTGTTAATACAATCCTGGTTTTGCTGAAGGTGACAATGTACCCAGCTACATACTTCCTTTCTAAGTCTCTTTACAACTGGGGTTGTGTAGTTGAGGTATGCAATGGGCTTCTGGCCTGTGAGGTGGAAATAGAAGTCTACTGGGAGGTTCTGGGTATGGTTGGTACTGCTTTTCCCTCATTTTCTTGCCTTTTGTGAGTCCTGATGCCACAGTCATCTTGGGATGACCAGGTAACTAGCAGGAAGGGGAATGCCAACATGTTGATGGCAAAGCAAAAGGAAGCGCTTAGGTGTTTGATGACATTCACGAGAAGCCGAACTAAGGCCAGTAACTTCCTATTTGGAGGCCTCTGTTATATGTACACAAAGTAAATCCCTGTTTGTTTAAACCACTGATGGTCACTTTTAGTTACTTGCAGCCTTTGGTGATCCTAATGAATATACTTATAACTCTCTACCTCCAGGCTTCCAGGACCTAACCGGTTAGTTCCGGCTACTCAGTGCTTCTCACGAGGGCACTTTCAACTAGGTCAGTCGGTGGTGCCAGTGTGCCCAGCTTCAGGTCTTTCTGACCGCCATCAATTACCACCAATACAACCAAACCTGTTTGAGTCCCATTCTCTTGGGGCCATTTACAGAGCGATAGAAGCTAATCTAATAAGTGCCTATGTGTTAAAAGCGTTGACTCATGGCAGATTCACCCAGTGCATTAGCCTTGAAGGATGGTCTCTTTCCATTCTGAGAATTGAGTTTGATAGCTGTGACATGGACATCAAAGGACAAATTTGGGATTAGGGAGAAATGTTGAATGCCCATCAGACCCCACCTTGGAAGCAGCAACTTTTTATTTGAAATTAATCTATACTTTATGGACAAGCTTTTAGAAATTTGTATTTCCATTAAATAGCACAGGCAATACGTATTTTGCATTCTTATGTCTGTTGTTCACAGCAAGATTCGCTTTTATTTTGTTGTTTGTTTTTTTTAAATCATTTTATTGGGGGCTCGTACCACATTCCATACATCGATCCATTGTGTGTCAAGCACATTTGTACATTTGTTGCCCTCATCATTCTCAAAACATTTGCTTTCTACTTGAACCCTTGGTAATAGCTCCTCATTTTCCCCCTCTCTCCCCACTCTCCCCAATGACCCCTTGATAATTTGTAAACTATTATTATTTTGTCATACACTGTCCGATGTCTCCCTTCCCCTACCTTTCTGTTATAT
>NW_022109980.1:3213618-3215326 GCF_000313985.2 Echinops telfairi | reverse complement strand
CAACTGTACAAAAGTGCTTTACACAATGGATGCATGTGTGGATTGTGATGAGTTGTACAAGCCCCCCCCCCAAATAATTTAATTATTAAAAAATAGCATTGGATATGATTCTCTTGAGAATTGTAAGTTAATGGGCTAGGTAAATTGCGAACATGTTTATGATGTCTAATGCAAACACCCCCCTCTTTCATGTACATACTACCATCACCACCCCACCTTGAGGAGAGGGGGCAAGAAACAGGATTTAGAAGCCAGTTGAAGCTGAACATTGATGATTTGCAGGAGGTGAGTCTTCCCTCCTCTCTGTGAGTCTCACCAGGCTGACTGTGTGTCCTAGCAACTTATACTTCCAAAGGGTTTGCTGACCTTCACTTGCTTATCTACTGTGTGGGGGATTGTGTTGTGAAGCCCCTAATTGGGGGTGGGGGTGGGAAACACTGACTAGCTCAGGAGACACAACATATACCCTTGCTTTGGAGCCAAAAGGCAAAAACACTATCTTCCTCAGACCTGTGGAAGCTCGTGAGAAGACTATTTCATACTCAAATTCCCAAGTCTTCCCTGTTGTAGAATGATAGGAAGAGAAGCATACAAATAATGAATTGACAGTATTTTAGAACAGGAGGAAAGTTCTAAGCCTTGTGTCTGATCATCTTTCTTATCAATGTTGCTTTGTTTTGCGCCTCACTCATTTTCTCTTGACGTCGCCTTTCTCTCAGATCTTAGTGCATCATGTAAATATAGGCAATGGTATTTCCTAGAGCATGAGAACGACGAAAGTCTGCATAGAATGCAAATGACTTTGAACTAGCTCTGGTGTTTGTGATAATGAAGCAAGAGGGATCGATAAAAATCTAGAGATAGAAAGAGAAAGTTAACAAATAATAAAGGGAAATAAAAACATCTTGGGAAAAATGAAATCATTTCCTCACTGGCTGGAAATACTCCTCAACTTGAGTGTGTGAGCTTCAGCAACGTGAGCGATATGGATTCAGGTGTGTTGCGTAATGGGGGAGGGAGACCAAGGAAAATGTGCCAAAGGTCTAGTATTTCCCCTCGTCTCAATCCTCAGCTTTCTTATCAGTGTTTGGCCAGTTAACAGAAATGAGATTTTCCTCAGGGTCCTTGTACAAACCTAATATCGGGTAAATCCCTTCTCTAGCGGTTCTCCAATGTTAGCATATGTCAGGAATGCCCCAGGATCCAAGTTACTTGTTAAGTAGTATGCAGATTGCAAGCTCTCATTTCTGGACATTTTCACTAGGTCTCTGTAATTTACATTCTTAATAAATATCCCCAATGATTCTGCCTCTGTATATTTGGGGATCAGAGTTTCAGAAACAGCACCTTATGTGTCCTCTCTGTTACCTCCTTCTGGACTCTCAAACAGAGGGCTTTTCTATTTCTAAAGGAAGCAGGCTGGGAAGGAAGCAAATGTTTCTATGGGAAATGATGCCAGCCAGTGCATTTGTGGTGGGGAAATGGGATTGATTTTCCGAAGTTAGGAAGCTTTCGTTCTGTGACTGACGTGCATGGAAGCATGACCCTGAGTGAGCACGTTGAAGAGAGAGGGGAAGGACACAGAGAAGGCAAGAGAACACCACAGAGAATTTGATTTTCCTTTCTTTTAATTTTTTTCATATTCTGGGATATATCTTTAACCCTAAGATAGCCAACATCATTTAAATGATGCCTGGGCTCATGGTTC
>NW_022109980.1:3209663-3213145 GCF_000313985.2 Echinops telfairi | reverse complement strand
TTGGAAAACTGTATTTGTAACCGGTACCCAGAGGATTCTTATGATAAACAGGCTTTGGAAAGCACTGTCAGGGAAAGGTATAGCAACCAGGTTTAGGTCCCCATGACAAGCTATCTGAACCTCAGGACCCACTGCAGTAAAATGGGATCATGATATCTGCCCTACTAACATCATAGACTTACTAGTAAGGTCGGTGGAGATGATTTCTTTTTACTACTTACAGGACCTAAAAGCATTTTCAGAACACATAGTTTCTCTTCTTCGTATATTGGCTTTCGGCAGCCACTCAAAAGTCCAGCAGTGGCTATTTGGCAAGACTAAAATCTTTCCAAAGAAAATTTATCCCCACAGACAGTGAGGCCAGGGAAAGTAAAATGTCCTCAACACAAAGATGCAAATGAGCATTTAGTATGCCAAGATCATATTATGCAAATTAAATAGCTCTCAACTGTGGTGCTTAAGGACAGTATTATCATGGCAACTGTTATCATCTTAGCCATGACTTTCACCTAAGCTTTTCTGAGTGCTGCGACAGTTGCGCACACATTCAGAGATTTCTCCTACTGTGAAAAGATGAGCTGAGCCCAGTGAGACCTGCTTGGGAGGAGGTCAATACAAATCTAGTGAAAGTAAACTTGACCTGGCTATTGATGTGTGATGTCGTGAAAAGAGCTCTACTTCGAGCAAGGTTCCAGAGAAATTCACCTCAGCCCTTGGCCAGGCCCCTGGCATCTTGAGACCTCAGTTTATAAAATGAGCATGTCAAGAATGAGGATAAAGTGATATCCAGGTGTGAACATGTATGGAAACACTGGACACAGTGTTTTACTAAATTTTGTTTTAATCAGAACCTTCAATTAATAGACATTTCCTCTTCCCATGCCCTTGACTTAGGAGATAATAGGCAATAAACCACTGAAATTAGAGATTTCACCACAGCTGTGTTGAGTTCTGGTGGCACAGTGGTTGCCAATTAGGCTGCGAATCACAAGGTCAGCAGTTTGAAAACACCAGCCGCTCCTCAGCAGGAAGATAGGGGTTTCTACTCCTGTAAAGAGTTACAGTCTCAGAAACTCACAGGGGCAGGTTCTACCTTGTCCTAAGGGCATTATGAGTCCGCATTGACTGAACGGTAGTGACTTTTGCTGTTGTTGTTCATTTGGTGGCTTGAACTCAGTCCAAATTGAAGTCGTACCCATCTCCATTTCAAACCCTGGCCATTTCAGAAGATATGATTAAAATGACCACCCCAAGGTTCTGTGAGAGCCTCCAATGTCAAGCAAAGATTCGATTGTCTTTTTAAGGTAGGAACATGAAACCAGACGTTTCAGCAAGACTTGCCCAAAGGAAAACCCAGTTGCCATCAAGCCAACTCTGCTCATGGTGACCCCATGTATTTCCGGGTAAACGGTGCTTCTTGAGGTTTCAGTGGCTGATTTGTATGTATAGGATACAGACATACATCATGAAACATATGCCATCTCAACAATGTCTACATGTGCAATTCAGTGCCATTGAATACATTGTTCAGGTTGGGCAACTACTTTTGTTATCTTTTACCAAATCATCCCATCATCAGTCGCTGATTTTTTTGGAAGCAGTTCACCAGGTTTTTCTTCTGAAGTGCCTCTGGATGAATTTGAGCCTTTGACCTTTTAGTTAACACTTGAACTTTTTAACCATTGCACCATTCCAGGACCTCTAAATAGGTTGGTTTAGTATTCTTTTTGCTTTAGCTAACCAGTTTACCAGAAGAGTATATTCATTAAAACAGTTCATTCTCTGAGAATTTTGAGTAGCTAATCACAACTGCCTTCTGTTTAATAAAAAAGTAAGTATATTTAACGTGTTTCTGCAACAAAACTGACTTGGGAGACAAATCCAAAAGCACCACCGACAAAAGGTAGCATTTTCTGTAGTTTGGGGAACAATCGCTGAACAAAAAATCAAGCGAGAATATAGTGTGAGAAAGATGCAAACCCTAAACATGTCTGTGTGATATGTTTTGAGTTCAGGTGTCCAAAATCTTAGGGTGTTATTTTTCAAGATTAACTTAGGGGTTGGGCTGCAATTGAGAATTATGGCAATGGTGTTTGGTTTGTCCCAGAATCCTTCTTTGGAGCTGTAATTTGGAAATTAAGGGCTACTGATTGACATTTAGGAGTTTAGGGTGGTGTAAATGGTTAAGTGCCAAACTGTTGGCAGTTCAAACTCACTGGCACCTTGGGAGAAAGGACTGGTAATCTGCTTCTGAGAGGTCATAGCCAGGGGAATCCTACTCTGAGACACTTGGCTCAATGGCAACCAATTCTTGCTGTCTTGTTGAGCCTCGATTTGATTTTCTCTGGTTGCAAGATGCAATTACAAACTGTGATGGCTGTGATCCAGTAGACTTTCAGTTGTCTGCACAGTTTAGAATGGGAGTCTTGATTCATCGAATATCCGAGTCTAAGAAAAATTGTATATTCACTGTATTGGAATTTCTGGTTTTCAAAGAGTGAACATAAAGCAAAATATAATTTAAAATATTGCATCATACTGAGTTTAATTTTATCATCCTTTGGCAATTTAAGGAGATATTTCAAGGCCTTGAAGGGCTCCTGGGTCATGAGGCAGAACTCCAGGTGTTGTTATTGTGTAAAAGAGCTGGCAAATCCAAAGATCTGTGGAGGGTTTGAGTGCTGGGAAATCAGCTTTTGTTGTGCTGTTCTACTGGGGCTAGACAGGATGCTGTCTGAATTAGTTATGCAATTCCCTTCCCACCTCTCTCCCTCTGCCAGCTCCTTTCTGCTCTCTTCACCTTGCATACCTCTGAACTTCCATCTGCCTGCCTATTGAAGCTTCCACTGCCTTGAAATAAAACAATTTAATGTGATAGGAGAAATCTTTGATCCAACATCCAAACTAAAAATTCTTTGGCTCTGTTTAATGATTCATTTGGAGGACAATGACAACCTGCTGTAGGAGCTCTGGTGCGACAAATGGCTGAGAGCTCAGCTTCTAACCACAAAGTTGGCACTTCAAACCCACCAAGTAGCTCCATGGGAGAAAGACTTTGTGATATGCTTCCGTAGTGATTACAGCCAAGAAAACCTCATGGGGCAGTTATACTCTGTCACATGGTATCACTATGATTTGAAAATGACTTGATGGCACTCAACAACAGCAACAACTCACTGTGATAGCTCTGGGCTGTAGGTTTTGAGTGCATCTGTCACTTGAAGAGCCGAGCTTTGGCGCAGTGGTTACATATTTGACTGCTAACCATGAGTTTGGCAATTCAAAATCACCAGCTTCTCTGTGGGAAGAAAGATGAGGCTTCCTATTCCCATAAGAGTTACAGTCTTCAAAGCCCATCGGTAGGCAACTGAACACCCCCTTACTGAAGGTTGTGGGGAGGATATGAGTCTGGATATCCAGCGTGCTGGATAGCAACGATGAAACATACAACTTTCCTCTAGTTCTTAAATGCTTCCTGCCCC
>NW_022109980.1:3206024-3209137 GCF_000313985.2 Echinops telfairi | reverse complement strand
AATGATTAAAAAAAAAGAGTTACAGTCTTGTAAATTCACAGGGGCAGTTCTACTCTGCCCTCTAGCGTCACTATTAGTCACCATCCACTTGATTGCAGTAAGTTTGATTTTGGCTTTAGTCACTTTGTGGGGAGGGAAGACATTCTGCGAAGAAGCTAGTGCTAACTCTGTATTCTCATCACAAGGCTACTTTACCTGAAACTCTGGGCTATCTAATGGCTATAACTTTGACTGCTTGTGTAGGTCACAGACTACTGTGAAGACCTAGAGGGGTACATAATTAGTCAAAACTCACCTCTGAATTTTCTAATGTGAATTTAAGAGTGTCAAAGCTGAAAAAGATCTCAGAAAACTTCCAGGTCAATGATTCTGAGCCCTAGCTGCTCCCTAGAGGCAAATGGCGGAGTTTTAAGATGTCTGCATCCACGCCCATTAATTTACTTGTTTGTCATGACAAAAATCAGTTTTACAGGTAGACAAATGAGCCCCATGATCACAAGTGGCAATGCCATGCCCAGTGTCACACAGCTAATAAATAGCAGAGCTGTGGTTTGAGCACAAGTTAATTGATTTCATTTCAAATGGGAGATCTTCAACTTTTCTGTAGGCACTGAAATTCTTCCTGTCGCTGCTGAGGATTACTTTAGTCAACAGGGTGGCATGATCTTAGATCTTTCTGATTATTTATTTTGGAGTCCCTGGGTGGTACAACGGTTAACTCACTGGATTGCTAACTGAAAGGTTGATCATTCAAGTCAACCTAGAGGCACCTGATGAGAAAATCAGTTATTCAAAAGTTATAGAGCACAAATCTACTCTGATACATATCTGGTCACCATAAGTCAGAATCAACTTAAAGGCAACTTGTTTAGTTTTTGTGGGGATTTTTTGAGGTGAGGGGGAGTGGTTTGGTCTGGCCATTTATTCAGGCTTCTTGAAAGAAGTAAGCATGAGTCAGGTCTCAACATGCCCAGAGGGACCAGGAAAATGTGATAGGCAGAGTGATGCCATGGAATGAGGCCTCCTTTCCTTGGGTAGCATAGCACTTCATCCTTAGCCTTCTGCCCTTTTCCAGTCTCCTCTCTTACCTTACATTTTTCTGCCTTTATCCTGAAAAGTAGGTATGGAACAGATTGTGTAACAGTTGAAATACCAGGCTGAGGAATTCACACGAGTCTAGACTAGTGCTAATCAATGGAACTTTCTGCAGTGATGAAAATGTTCTCAAGCTGTGCTATCCAGCACTGTGGCCACAATTCACATGTGACTTTTCAGTGCTTGAAATGTGGCTAGTGGGACTGAGAAACTTCATTTAAAAATATATTAGTTAAATTGATATTATGTAGCCACATGTGGCTTATAACTACTAGATTGAAGTACACAGCTATGAAGGCAGTATGGAAGGACACAGTAAGACTAGACTTTTGGAAAAGTAGTTTGACAGCATGCTAGATGTTCTAGAGGGGATCATGTAATGGCTGATTGCACAGGCACTAAAGTTAGGTTGCTTGGGTTCATTCAAATCTCATTTGTGTCACTTACGAGTGGTGTAACCTTGGGAACATTGCTTAAGCTTTATGAACTTCAGGACCCTGCAAAATGGGAATAGTACCTGCATCATAAGGTTATAGTGAAAATGAAATGAGATAAAATGCATGTGTTGTTTTAGCACAGTGCTTCACATACAGTAAGCACACAGCAGTAGATTTTAGAATCTTCATCTGTTCCTGGCTGTATGATGGAGGAATGGGGGTGGTCTTGTTCTGCTTAGCTGAATCTCTGTCAATGACAGTATGTAATATTTTTTAAAAATCCATGATTCCTAGAGAGTAAGTGATGGAGAGAGAAATCAAAGTGATTATTTTCCAAATGAGCTCCAAAGGTATGGAACCAGCAGGTTCTGAAAGTAATATAAAATGCACTAGAAGAGCAAGAATGTGGAAGGGAAAAACTGAACCCATTTCAGATCTCCAGAAATACATTTAAGGTAGGATTGAGAGCACTGGATTAGAAGTCAGGCAACCAGCCATTGATCCCAGGAAAGTTGCTTCCCTTCTCTGGGCCTTTTGTTTTATCATCTGTAAAATGATGGATTAGATTAGCTTTATTTAAGTGTGTGTGTGCGTGTGTATAATCTATGTATTTTAATTTTGGGGGCCTAAAACTGGAGACATAAATTTAAAAAATCTCTGGTTTAAAAATCTATATTCTTTTAGAGAGACAGATGCAAGTTCAATACAAATTATGCGGAGAAGCACATTTGGAACCCTAAAGAGCAAACCATTTCATCTGGAAGACAGAAAGATTACATGGAGGCAGTCTTACTTAACATAGGCCTCACCAGTTGGGGAAATAAAGGGGAGTGTCAACAAACCCAGAGACAAGGGAATAACAAGTGATCTAAAATCGACAGCGAGGAGGGCATAGGATGCCTGGTGGAGCTTGATCAAGGGCAATGTAGCCTAGAGGAATTACTGAAACCTTAATGTCCGTCAAATATGATAGTGGGACAAGAGGAAAGTAAAAGGAAATAGAGGAAAGAACTAGGAGGCAAAGGACATTTATAGAGGTCTAAATAGAGGCATGTGCATATGTAAATATATTTATATATAATGATAGGGAAATAAATCTATGTAGACATATTTATATGTTGAGTATTAACTCAACAGATGGACATTGGGCCTCTACTCAAGTAATCCCTCAATACATGAACACTTTGTTCTATTAACCCGGCATTCTGTGATGCTCACCTTCCGACACGATTGGTGAAGTCAAAATGGGTACATAAGCAAACATGGTGAAGAAAGCTGGTGGTGCCCAGCTATCAAAAAATATAGTGTCTTGGGGTCTTAAAGGCTTGAAGATAAACAAGCAGCCATCTAGCTAAGAAGCAACAACAAAGCCCACATGGAAGAAGGACACCAGCCTGTGTGATCACGGAGTGTTGATGGGATCAGGTATAAGGCATCAAATACCCAGAACAAAAATTAATATCAATGTGAATTATGGGAAGGGTTGTGTGGAGACCCAAAGTCCATCTGTAGACAATTGGACATCCCTTCACAGATGGGTCACAAGGAAGAGATGAGCGACTCAGGGTGCAGTATAGCACC
>NW_022109980.1:3188794-3205542 GCF_000313985.2 Echinops telfairi | reverse complement strand
ATGGGTTGTGATAAGAGCTGTAAGAGTCCCCAATAAAATGATTAAAAAAAGAAAAAAGACAGGCTTCACCAAGGATAAGTGACTTAAAGATCTCTAAGACTCCATCTCTGCTCTAATGTACAGTCAAATGCCCATGATTTTGCGAGTGTCTACCACGGGGACATTCATGTTACCCTCACTTCTTAGTTTTGGAATGTTCTCAAGAGTCCAATGGCTGTTATCTAATTTTATTAAAACATGAGAATACCAGAGAACACCTCTAACTTTTCTACCTTTCTTGAAAAATCGGATGCCCCTGGAGCCAGAGGTAACCTGGGAAAGGTGCTAGGAAAGACCAGTAAGTGGCTGCCATTTTTTGACAAACCTCTCCAAAAACAGATTAGAGAAGTCACACAGCCTAGCCCTAGTGGTTAAGCCTATGGGCTTTGTTTGGCCCTGACTGCCTAGGTCTGAACTTCTGTTTCATCATTCAATGGTTTCGTGAGAATCTGAGCAAGTTAGTCAATCTCCCTGTCCCTCATAAAATGTGGATAACTGTCCTCCTTGGGTTGTTGAAAGGGTTCAATGAATTCATTCATATATAGCCCATTAAGCAGAGCCTGCAACTTAATACGTTCTCAAGAAGGTTTCTAATCTTATCATTGCCATTATAGTACTATCATCATTGTTAGCATCCTCATTACTACGATTATGAACAGCCTTGGTGGAACAGTTGTGACTGATGAAAAGTCTGCATTTCAAACCACTAGCTTCTCTGTAGAAGAAAGATCTGGCAGTCAGTTTCTGTAATGACTAACAGCCTTGCAAACCCTATGGAGCTCTGGTGGCCCTGTTGTGTACACATGTCGGCTAATGCAAGGTAGGCCGTTCAAACGCATCAGTGCTCCCTGCACAAACACTTACAGCCTCAGAAACTCTGACATGGCAGTGGGTAGGGGGGCTGCTAGAAGCCGGAATCGACTGGATCATACGTTAAAATTACATTGTAGTTTGCATTCCTTGGACTTTTATTATTGGCTTGAAAATGAGTTTCTGCTTGGTGCTTTAATTTGGTCATTTTCTTAATTTGCAAGCCCTGGTGCTGGACCCTAGCCATTAGACTAACTAGCAAAACCCCTACACCCTTCCTTGTACCCAGCTCTCCTTCCGGTGTGTCAGTTCATGAGGTTGCTTGACACTTGCCAAGGTTTTAGCTCTGGGGTTGTGCAAATTGCTAATTAGTGTCGTAAACACTCTCCACTTCACTTCCTGGATATTGTTTTGGTCATGGAACTCTTCCTACTGTCACTCTTGCGGTCTGAGCTTAATGACATTTGGGCAGCCTGGCTAGCTGCGCCGCAGCCTAGTCACGCCCTCCCAGCCCGCCTTGTTGTTTGCTTGCAATGCACCCTCTGAGACCCTGATCGTTCTTGGAGAACACAGGACTTGGCATTTGTCAAAATATGTTCCCTTTTTCATTTATCAAAGAGCACAATAGCATCAACTCTGGGTATGTGGTGGAGGGGTTGTTAATGGAAGGCAAATAAGACTCCTAAAGGGAGGCTTGTTCACGGTGTGGTTCTTAGGCATTCCGCTACTACTGTACATGGGATGTTGGCTGAAACTCTACATGTGGCAGTCCGTTTCTGGAAGTCGTCACGGTCTTGGAGGTAGGGTAAGATTTACTATGTCCTATATGGCCACTCAAATTGAACTCAAGCTCACTGCCATTCAGTCATGTCGAATTCATAGTGACTGTGTAGGACAAGCTAGAATGACTCCTCTGTGTTGCCGAGAATTTAACTCTTTATGGGAGTAGAAAGTCTCATCGCCCTCCTGGAGAGCAGCTGGTGGTTTTGATCTACTGACCCACAAAAGCAATATGCTACCAGGGCTCCCATTAGTAAGAATTTGCTTCATGGCAATGGGTTAGGCTTTCTTCCCCTTTGCATTCCTAAAAAGGACCTTTGGTGGCACAAACTTTTAATACACCCAGCTGCTAAAGGAAAGGTTGGTAGCTAGAGTCCATCCAGTGATCCCTGAAGAGAAAATCCTGGTAATCGACTTTTAACAACTCAGCCACTGACAGCCCTGTGGAGTGCAGTTAGCCTCTGCCTGACATGGGCTTGCCTTGAGTGGGCCTTGACTCCATGGCAGCTAGTTTGTGTTTGTCCGGGTAGACTAGAGAAACAAGTCCGCAGAGACTCCTATGTGTATATAAAGCGCAATTGTACATTAAGAAACATCCTAACCCAGTCCAGTCCAAGCCCATAAATCTGATATTAGCCCATATGTCTGATATCGATTGATAAAGTCCTCCAGACTCATGAAACACATGCAATGACACCGAATGCAGAACAATCACAGGCGAGTGGGTAGAAAGTCTTTGGATCCAGTGCCGTTGTAAGCTTCTCAGTGCTGGCAGGGGTCTCTATGTGGCTTTTCCGGCTTCAGAGTTCTGCTTGCATCAGGGTAGGTCCATGTGGCAGCTCCCAGCACTAGCAGAGTTCCATGTGTCTTGTCAGCTGCAATGTCTCCCAGGGAGTGAGGAGTGACAGAGGTGTATCCCGCCTCCAAGAAAGAAATATAGGATTTCCCAGAATTCTCAGGAGAAGGCCATGCCCACAGAGGGCTCATTGGCTATGACCTGATTGACAGACTAGACTCCACCCCTTCACTCTTAATCCTCTCAAGTCCCAAATTGATACCAGATTATGTAACTACCACATAGTTTAACACCCTCCCCATAATGATACCACATTTCTGGCATATGTAAGTGAATAAGACCAGTCTCATGACAGGCTGGATAGTATGAGTGGGTAACCAGTCCCAGCCCCCCCAAATGGAATTTCTTTTTCAAAGCTATGTATTTAATTTTTTTGTTTTTATAAAACAACCTTATCACCTTCAAAGTACTCTCCACAACACTTAATACATTTGTCAAATCTGAGATTCCATTCTTGGAAACATTTTTCAAACTTATCTGCTTGGATGACTGACAGCACCTCCCCCACTCTTTTTATTTCTTCACCTCTTCTACCCCATCAGATCACTGTCCTTTCAAAAATAAGTCACACAGAGCGAGGTCAGTTGAGTAAGGTGCATGGGTCACACTGAGATAGCTGGGCGAACAGGTGCATTGTTGTGGTGGCAAAACCAGTCGCCCATCCGTCACAAATCAGGCCTTTTTTGTCATACACTGTTATGCAATCTTTTCAGCACCTCTAAATGGAAAGCTTGATTAACAGTCTGAAATGCACTGAGTCAATATTTTCATCCATTTGAGAAGTTGATGGATGTCCAGAACGAGGTTTGTCATCAAACAACATTTCAACTTTTTTGAAACAAGAAAACTACTCATACACTTGAGTTTTCCCCATAGCACTGTGCTGGTAAGCAGTTTTTAACATCATAACAGTTTCTGCAGCATTTTTTTCTGAGCAGGAAACAAAATTGCACAGCCTCTCACCGTTCTCTGGAATCGACCATCACGAAAAACGAGGTTTGAGGGAAACTGCTTTTATGAACAAAATTCACTGTGACCAGAGAGAAACTTCTGTGGGAAACTAACAGAGGGACATATGACTAGGACTATATTCCCTAATTTATAACAGAGGGAATCTGGAAAGCTAGTATTCAACGGTAGGAAAGCCACCACTTTGGTAAGTTAGAGATAAAGTCCAAGCAAATGATCCTGCTTTAAATAACATTCCCGTTCCCACAGATTCTCCCCTAACAGCTATGTTGCCTTACAGTGAGCACCTGGTTGATTTTTATCTCCTTACAGAAGCAGACATCCTGTTGTTATCTCTTCCCGCTGTGTCTCCCAGCCCTCCTCATGCCTCCCCCCACTGCAAGTGTTAGGTTTCCTCACCTATGAGCTCAAACGACCTTACTGTGGATTCCACTCATCTTGTGACCTATGCAACTACTGAATATGCATATCTTATGGCTACCTATAAATATCCCAAGATAGTGAAGACTCCCTCTCTCTTCTCCCATCTCAACAAGGACCACCAAGAGGAGCTGATGTGAGCATGCTATCATAAAATGTGCCTGACTCCTTTAATGTACTGTCTCTCCTATCTTTCCTATCTTCATGACTTTACAATGATCTTTATATATTATAACCATACAATTGTGCCTACTGACCCTTTAGTTGTTAGAGGCTGGTTTCCTCTGACAACCTTCCCAGGCACTGGGTACACTAACTCAGAGCAAGTTGCTCAATGCTCGCTTTGCAGGACAAATGCGTACTACAAAGGCTCTGTTCCAACAGCAAAATTCTGTTTGTTTCTTTTTGAGGGGGTTACACCCTCAGATACTTTTCTCTCTACTATAACATTGGACTGCTAACCAGGAAGTTGGTGGTTCAAACCCACCAGCTGCTCCAAGGGAGAAAGATGAAGCTATCTACTCCCATAAAGATTGGCAGCCTCAGAGACCCTATAGAGAGTGACTATGAGTCTTAACTGGATGGATGGCAGTGGGTTTGATTTTGGTTTTCAACACTTTATCTTTTGCTCTCTCAGCCATCCCTCTCCAGCAGTGTTACAGGTGGCTCTTAGAAAGACAGGCTTTACAATTTGGGTTGCTAGCTTCTACCAAACAAAAATACAGGAAGCCCAGTTCAACTTGAGTCTCAGACATTTAAGGGGAAAATGGATTAAATAGATCTCATACAATATTTGTGACACATAGGAGCAGATGCTAAGAATATTTATTGCCTGCCTGGAAATCAAATGTAACTGGGGATCCTGTATTTGATATGGGGACCCTAAATTAGTCAGACTAGATGGCATCTATTAACAAGTCCACCTGCCCAATTTAGCACTGGCCTACTACCTGACAGCTTGGACCTGGGGATCTGGTCTTATAAAGGTTACAGCCCAGAAAACTGTATGGAACAGTCCTACTCGATCACATGGGATCTCTATGAGCCCAAAGCAATTCAATGGCACACAACAATATTGGCCTTTGGTCTGGCTCATGGTTTAAAATTTGCATCAGATAGTGTCCCTAAATTAAAGCAAAACTCTTTAGAAGCACTTAATGTACTCCTGGGTAGTGGCAGCACAGTCCTGGTTAACTAGTTGTATCCTTGTAACTGCCTTCTTGAGGGGGAGAGGGGGACTTGCAGGAAGCGGAGGAACAGACACTAGTGGTAGAAGCTGCTTTGGTGTTAGTGTAGTGGGGAAGAAATGCTCAGGCAAAGAAAGCTGTGACCAACCCCCACCCCCTGCCCCCAACTAAACTGCCAGCACTAGCACTTTGCCAGTGACTGATCTCATGAGCTCAGAGCAGGAAGGCAGGGCTGGAAGGAAGAGGGACGGAAGGCACCCTTCAACTACTGCAGGCAGCATTCACCACTCTCCAGGAAAAGCTCCAAGTTTAGGGGGCAGGTGGCCAGCGGAGGTTTTGAATCTACCAGAGGAAATTATCCTCCCTCTATGCACCAAGGATAAGATCTCAGAGCCAGGGAATGTTTGTAAATGGACTCTCTCATTTAAATAAATCCCACTTAAATATTTATCAGATCATGAATATGCATGCCACTCTCTCAGCACTGGAAAGAGAAGGGGCATGTAATTTTTAGATGGCACATAAAAAATGTAAAGGGGGGGGGCGAAAAAGGGATCTTTGTTCTGTGTTGACTGTGTATTTACAGCATCTCAAGAGGTCCTGAAATAATGAACTGATTTTTCCCTTCCCCAGACTAAATGTGCACTTGGAGCTTCACCTTTCCTGTCTGTAGGGTGATTTGTACTTGTTTGCTATCCCTGGGAAAGGATTTCTGGAAGCAAGAAAATAAAGATGGTCAATTTTTCAATGATTAGTGAGTAAGTTAGCCAGAGCAACCCAGACCTTGTTTGCTTCCTAACTGTCTGTCGCTACCTCCGAGAGAGATGTCTGAGGGTGAGGCCTGCATCCCCTATTCAGGTGTGCAAAGGTACTTGTTGTAAGGCAGATGTTGCTGATTGGGCATCCATTGCCTTTCCCAACCAGAAGCACCTGCTCTGGATTCCAGGCTTCTAGCAAAATTCAAGGGAAAAGGGAACAGTACTTTTGGGGAGGGTTTTGAGCAGGGCTTACAATTGCTTCCTTCTGGCCTTGACCCCCTGCTGAGAGTTTACCTTTCCATCCCAGCAGTACTGATTCAGAATCTGTAAGGATTACCTGGGGATCCATCAGAATCACCTGGGGATCATATTACACTGTATATCTGGAGTGAAATGGCAAATTCTCCACAGGAGGTCAAGCTAGAAGGAAGTAGTTCAAAGGCTTGTATGTTAGGAAAGTTGGGAACGAACAACCTGGAGAGCCAGCTGTGACCAGAGCCCAGAGCATGAGGAGGTGAGAGTTCCTTGGTTCTCTCTGCTGGCCTCTGTGTCCCTACTTGCCCTTCCACAACTGAGATTAGGCATGAATTGCTTGCATTGTGCATTTTTAATCTCCTTTCGCAATATGAGGAGTTGAGAGAGGACTGGTTTATCTTTTTGCCCTAAAACATCTTTCAAAACCACACCCTGTAGACAATTGGACATCACCTCACAAAAGGGTCACAAGGAAGAGAAGAGCCAGCCAGGGTGCAGCATAGCACTGACGAAACATACAAATTTCCTCTAGTTCTTTAATGCTTCCTCCCCTCAAATATCATGATCCCAATTCAATTTACAAATCCAGCTAGACCAGAGCATGTACACGGGTACAGATAAAAGCTTGCAATGTAGGGAATCCAGGACAGATAAAACCCGCAGGACCAATAATGAGAGTAGTGATACCAGGAGGGTGAGGGGAAGGTGGGGGGAGAAAGGGAGAACTGATCAAAATTATCAACATATAACCCCCTCCCAGGGGGACAAATAACAGAAAAGTGGGTGAAGGGAGACAGCAGTCAGTTTAAGACATGAAAAATTTTTAAATAAATTATCAAGGGTTCATGAGGGAGGGAGGGAGGGAGATAGGGAGGGAAGGTGGGGAAATTAGCTGATACCAAGGGCTCAAGTAGAAAGCAAATGTTTGGAAAATGATGATTCCAACATATGTACAAACTTGTTCAACACAATGGATGTATGTGTGGACTGTGATAAGAGCTTTAAGAGCCCCCAATAAAATGATTTTTAAAAATTACACCCTTCCCTTGCTAATGGGAGAGCTGCACGTGCCTATCAATGTGGCATAGTAGAAAGCAGACTTTCCTGTGAGGCAGGAAACAGGGCAGTTAGTATTGGCTTCACTAAGCACTAGGAGTGTGTCATTGAGCAAAAGCACTCAGCCTTTCCATGCCTCCATTTCTTCATCTGTCCAGTGAGGATCGTGGCAGTACCTGTCTTGTAAATTTGTTGTGAGGGAGCCAGGAAACTTGAACCTTAGTCTTGATTTCACAATTCACTGGATGTATGGTATTGGACAAGTCAATTCTGCTTGTCAGGGAAAAAATATTTCGAAATCTGTAAACCAGTAATGCCATATCAATACAGTTTTTTCTTTAGGCAGGAATGATGCAAAAACACGTGGGGAACGTGATTGGATGTGGAAAGTTGTAGTGGTTTTTCATTTTTTTTGGAGGGGGGGAACAATATTATATATTTTTGGAGGGGGTGGAACAAAATTCATATTAGATGGAATAACTGGATGTCCTGGGAGTGTAGTAGCTACCTGTTGGGTTGCTAACCAAAGGATCAGCAGTTTGAAACTACCAGCCACCCTGTCAGAGAAAATGAGGCTTTGTACTATTGTAAAAAGTTGGTCTCTGAAACCAACTAGGGACAGTTCTACCATGTCCTACAGGGTTGCCATGAGCCAGAATCGACTCAGTGGAAGTGGTGGGGTTCCCTCCCCCCTTCAGTTTATTCAATATCTGATGCACCCTGGTGGTATAGTGGGTTACTCATTGGGTTGCTAACCACAAGGTCAGCAGTTCAAAATTATTAGCCACTCAGTGGGAGAAAGATGGAGTTTTCTATGTCCACAAAGAAGCACAGTTTTGGAAACCCACGGGGGTAGTCTTACCCTGTCCTCAAGGGTCATTGTGAGTTTGAATGGATTCGGTGGCAGTGAGTTTTTTTTTCTTTTTCTTGAATTCTAGATCTATGGGTTTCAGTTAAGATATAATGTTGAATTCTCATTATATTTTAGGTGAGGACATGGAAACAAGCAGTTTTAGAAGTATTTCTCCAATTTAAAGTTGGCACTTTCAAAGAGACAAATGGACAGGAGCTTTGAGGAGAAGTTAAGATCCACAGAGCTCCAAATAGCTTATCATCCGCTAGAAGGAATTTTGGGGTCAGTGAGAAAGTTGCTTTTGCCTCCTATTTTTGTCCTCTTTCCATCTCTTCTTCTAAAATGCCTTACTTAACTGAAGGCGAGCAAGTACTTATAGATAGAGTGATAAGACAGACATCCCAGATTTTCTGGGACTGTCCAAAATTCATGTATTTCCTTCTCTGCAAAGGTGATTCCTGGAGTTAATAACTAAATGTGGCTACATAGTGATGCTTGTGTAAAATGTAAATCATTATCCTAAGTAACAATTACTCCCATTTATTAAGCACGTTTCTATTGTACCAGGCACTGTGGTAAGCACTTTCACAGTGCCTCATTTAATTTTCAGAACAGCCCCGTGAGGGAGATACTATAATCATGGCTATTTTATTGATAATCACAGTGGGTTTTTTCCCCTCAAGGTCACACAGCTGAACAATTCCAGAGCTGGGACTGGAATCCTTGGATACCTTTGCTCCTAATGCTAATTCTTTTCATACAAACAAAGTCACTAACCAGAAAGAAAAGAATATACACGTCAGACTGTGTGTTCTGTTTCTACATTCAGAAAATATGGTCGATGTACCACAGAACTCTAAACATCTGCTTTGTTTAGACACCCCCCCCAATATTAAGTAATGAGGGAAGCTGGAGTTTGTGGGATGCTGACTGTAGATTTTTAAGAAAGATTGTCAGTGTGGTTCATTGTTTTCCTGTCCCCTTATCTGCTCATCTTCAGACCCACATTAAGAATCCTTCCCATAAGGTCCTGCAATATGGCTGGAGAGTCTCTATGGTCTACAATTGCTGTTTTCATTTCCTGTCATAACATTTGAGGAGGTAATGTGCATCAATAACTGGGCCCACTCAATTCTATGACAATGGCCATGTGGAATGGCTCTGCCAGTGAAGGAAGAGGCTGGAAGGTAACTTGGAACAGGAGACATAGTCAGTGGACTAACGGACCATACAAACATCGGTCTTCACAATGCTGAGACCAGAAGAAATAGATGTCGGGAGTCCACTATCAGCTGCCCTGAACGGGTTACATTAGAAAGGTCATGGATACAGTAGGAGACAAATGTGGAATAAAACTCAAAATCTTGAAAGCAACCAGATAGAGACTAATGGAACCAGTAAGATTATGGGCTTGGTCACCCTTTAGGTCTGGAGCTGATCTCCCCCATATGGTTCAATTTTCTGCCAAACAATAAACAAGTCTACAAGGGGAAAAATAACACTCTTGAAGGGCACACCTCTTAGAATAATCAACTATTTGGGATCAATGGGGGCAGTATTTTCCCAAGGACAAAGTTCCAAAGGGTTAAGAAAGAAGAATGGGAAAAAAAGAAAGAGGAATGGAAACAGGAAACACAAGGAGGAGGTCAGAAGGGAGATGCTCTATTGAGAGGATTACAGTGAAGGGGATGAAACAAAGTGCGTATGAAATGTCCGTGAACCTTTATCCAATTCATTATAAAAAGGCATGGGGTGGGGGGTAGAGACAGAGACTCCTGTCAATATTCACCAGATTAAATCAGACGCATGTGAGACCATAAATTTAGCTTTGCTACTCAGCTCTCTCAGATTCCATGAACATATACTAAATCCAGGGGGGCCTAAAATGTGCCAGGAAAGACATATGCTCTGCTTGCTGTCAGTTTCTTTAGAAATGAAAATATAGATATATTTTTGGTGGAGCCACCAACTTCAAAACTTTCCAAAGGGATTGTGTTTGTTCAGCTTAAGTTGCCTTTAGGCATTTCTATTTGCTTATGAATGAAAAGGATCTATCATGTTCGGTTTTATTATTCTCCAACACGTGTGCCTAGTGAAACCACCCAAAGTCTAGTAGCCCGACTTTTCTAACAGCTTCCCTCTCTTCTACCATGGGGCTGGGTGCGGTATGTGGAGGAACAGCTATGAAGTTAGGATAGCAAGGAGAAGATAAGGCCCCTTTCCTAATCATCAGTATTGCAATTCAGAAACCTAGGCTTTCCTTCCTTTGGTCCAAGGCTTTCTGCACTTGCCTCAAATGCAGCGATGTCTGGAAGAGGTTGTGCATCCGCTATTTCCGCCTTCCTGTAATGTAAATGAGCCTCCCAGCTCCTTTCCCGGGAATAGACTGTGACTCTGACAGAGAAGAAACCACCCTTACCACACTGGAGAAGGTAAGCAGAGTGGGCCCAATGCACAGCTAAGGGAACGATCGTTCTTTATTCTAGGTCTCAGTGGTCATCTCTTTCCTCTGACCCAAGTAAAAAAATAATAGTAATGGCTAATTATGTCAGCAGTGATTCTAAATGCCTTTTTTGGATATAAGCCCCATGACAATCCAGTGACGTAGATACGACCATTATTTTAACTTCAAGGGTGAAGAACTGAAGACGACAACACAGAGCAGACTGCCTTAGGTCCTTCCTGCTAGCCTCTAGGTGCCCCAGGGTGTGTCATTGGAAGTACAGGTCAGATCAGTTCTGTGGACTATTCTCATTTTAATGAGATGGATTGTTGATTGGATAACTTGTGGGAGAAATGGATAGAACTGGCTGTCCAGAGGGGGGTGAGTACCGGAAGATTGTGAGAAACTCCGTTAACTTTTTTTGATTCTGTTGCGTAAACCCTTACAGAAAACAGAATGGTTTTACAAGTACAACAGAGGGAACCCATCTTTTCTCATCTTAAACACGCATCTACAGAGCAGTTCTTTTAGCTACAGGCAGTTTCTCAGTTATATTGGGCATTTGATTTTAGCTTTCACTAGTATGCCTTTCCTCTTTATGCCTGCAAGATAAGGGTGCAAGGAATATTCCTGTCATTGTGTAGATCTTTTAAAAATTAGATAAAGAAAAGGCTTAATACCATAAATCTAGGGCTAGCCTTCAGTTTTTTTGAATCACAAATTTGAAGTAGAATTACATATCAGGAGATTGACCATTTTGATAAATAATGGGGTAAATTTATTTTTCTCATCCTAAACCCTCAAACTTAAGAACTTTCAAAATCGTTTGCAGCTTTGCATGTCTAAGCTCATTGGTTTTTTATGCTACTATCTAGCACCATGCGAGGTGGGTAAAAGAGATGGGATTTAAATAAAATCACATGTAAGCTTGAATTCCTATTCTTGAAATGTCACCACCTTATTGAAGAATCACAAAACCAAATCCAAATCCATGGCTGTTGCGTAGGACATGACTCATTGCAATCCTCTAGGACTGCCCCATAGGGTTTTCAAGGCCATAATCTTTATGGAAGCAGACTGTCATGTCTTTGTCCCATGGGGTGGTGGGTTCAAAACACCAACCTTTTTGTTAGCAGCCAAGTACTTGACTTTCGCCTCAACATGTTTCTTATTTATATTATTGGACTAAACTCCCCACTCAATAGAAGAGAATAGTTTTGGTGACTAGTATTACACTGCCTTCTCTCATATTGTTCCAAATAGAGACAACTAATTCCTTCTTCAGAATTTTCAAGAACTTTCTACAAGAGAGAGAGATAAAAACCCCAAACGAACTTCCAGCCATTGAGTGGATTGCAACTCATAGCAACCCAATAGGCCAGGGTAGATCTGCCCCTGTGGATTTCTGAAACTGTAATGCTTGAGGGGAACACAAAGCCACAGCTTTCTCCCATGTAGAGGTGGGTGTTTTTGAACTGCTGACTTTGTGGTTAGCAGCCCAACTTGTAATCATTGCACTACCAGGGCTCAAGAGAGAAAAAGATCTACCTAATTTTGGGGTGCCCTTTTTCAGTCTCTCAGAGGTATGAAATGCTCCTGGGGAATAATTCCATCATTAGCTGGCTGGAACCTGGAAATTTTACAGAGTTTCCAAAGCAATCTAGAGATTCATGTCAAATCTCTTTAGCAAAAATTACCATGCTTAGGATGTTTGTGGTTGATTTTTCTTTCTTTTTTATCTGTGTTTCTCAATCTATAACTTTAGGCTTCAGGCTGGTCATTGCAAAGTCAGCAAAGTCCATCTTTCAGCCTTGGTACCACCCTTTTCCTTCTTGGCTTCAAGGCGCTGCTTGTTTCTTCTGTCTCTTCTCTTTCGCCAGCCAGCTATTTTATGTGTGTTCCTGTTAGTCTTTCAATAGAGTCCTTCCCATATTTGGGGCATTCGAAGTGACATTTTAAAAATTCCTCCACGAGGCATTTTGTGTTGGCTTTCTGCAAGATCAAATATTGGATGTTAAATGTTGTTTGAAGTAGCAAAGGCCTTGTTGGAAAGCTATGAGTTCAAAATGTGACATTTATTACAGAAGTGTGTATCTTTACTGCGAAAAAATGAATGTAAATAAATGTTAGTGAGTGTCAAAAAGAAATGATCTAGAATGCAGCATAAAAATGAGACATAGAAATATGTTCTAATTTTTAATATTTTCTGTTTTCGAATTGAGGTTTCAATCTGTTTTAATTTTTATTCTTGTTACTTTTTTGTTATTGTTGTTTTTCAATTAAAAAAAAAACATTTTATTGGAGGCTCTAACAACGCTTATCACAATCCATACATACGTCCATCGTGTCAAGCATATTTGCACATTTGTTGCCATCATCATTCTCAAAACATCTGCTTTCCACTTGAGCCTCTGGCATCAGCTCCTCATTTTCCCCCTCCTTCCCCATTTCCCCCTCCCTCATGAACCCTTGATAATTTATAAATTATTATTATTTTGTTATATCTTACACTGTCCAATGTCTCCCTTCACCCACTCTTTTGTTGTCCTACCTCTAGAGAGAAGGTCATATGTAGATCCTTGTAATTGGTTCCCCCTTTCTACCCCACCTTCCCCCAAACCCTCCTGGTATCACCACTCTCACCACTGGTCCTGAGGGGTTGATCTGTCCTGAATTCCCTGTGTTTCAGTTCCCTGTACCAGTGCACATCCTCCGGTTCAGCTGGATTTGTTAGGTAGAATTGGGATCATGATAGTGGTTGGGGGCGGGGGGAGTGGTGGTGGGCAGGGAGAGAAAGCATTTAAGAAGTAGAGGAAATCTGTATGTTTCATTGTTGCTACATTGCACCCTGATTGGCTTGTCTCCTCCCTGTGACCCTTCTGTAAGGGGATGTCCAGTTGCCCACAAATGGCCTTTGGGTCCCCACTCTGCACACGCCCTCATTCACAATGATGTGATTTTTGTTCCTTGATGCTTGATACCTGATCCCTTCTAGACCTCGTGATCACACAGGCTGGTGTGCTTCTTCCATGTGGGCTTTGATGCTTCTGCGCTAGATGGCTGCTTGTTTACCTTCAAACCTTTAAGACCCCCAGATGCTATATCTTTTGATAGCTGGGTTTAAATGTTTTTCTGTATATGAAATCCAGGGTAGGTAAATCTATAGAGCTAGAAACTGCATTGAATATTCCTTGGGGGTATGGGGGGGGGTTGGGGGTAATTGGGGAGCTAATAACAATGAGTACAAGAATGAAGAAAATGTTTTAAAACTTATTGTGGTGATGATGTACAACTCTTCTTGATGTGATTGGATTATTGAATTGTATGATATAATTAAATGACAAAACTTCTGGGAAAAAATAATTAAGTATACTAGATGATTTACAGAATCCAGACAAACCAGTTCAATATAATGTACAATTTTATTTTAAAACAATACACAATGATACATATTCTATCCTATGATTTATATGACAGAAAGATGATTTTTAGAAATTATATAGCATTTTTAGTTCACCATTAAAAAATATCTTCATGGGGAAGTTCCCTTGCTTCCCATGTCAAGTCTAGGAAGGAAATATGGCTAATGAAAAGGCATCAATTCACACCCAAATAAAGATCCCTGGGATGTTTTGTGCCTAGCTCTCCTCCTCTGGCCAAGGTAACTGAGAAATAACTGCATTGGCTCTCATGTCAATCTTCATCCTTGTCATTTTGCCTACATGGGCATTTTGAAACAAGTTGCCTTGTTTCCTTTTCCAGGGAACTGTGGCAATTAATATTATGTTGTTCTCGTCTTTAGTGAATTTATGCAGATCTCCAGATACCATTGGCTTGCATTCAACAGTGCAGTACCTAATGCACTAGCTCTTGAATCCTTTTTGTTAATGACTCTGTATTGGCTGAGAGTCAGAGACCATCTAATGCACTGCAGGTTTGTCCTTTGGACAGACCCATAACTAAGGTTCCCAGCACTAAAATGTATGCCTGTTTCAAGGTGGCTGGAACAGGAAAGTGTTATCTTTGGCCAAGAGGTTGGGTCGTAGAAGAACAGAAAATTCAGAGCTAGCACAGTGCCTAGGAGATAGGTTGGCATCTCATATAAAATTGTAGGTCACAACCTACTTAACTTAATCTTATTCACTAATTTTTAATTTATAAATAGCAATAATTCAGGCACTGTATTGTTCTTAGCACTTAGTGCAGTGCTGGAAGAGATGAACAAGAGAATGATCTTGTCTTCAAGAAGCTAGATTCATGTGGGGAATGTGATTCTAGCTTCTAGACTATATATATATGAGTGGGTACCCCCACATTTTTTTTACAAAACAACCTTATCACCTTCAAAGTACTCTCCATTACACTTAATATATTTGTCAAATCTGCGATTCCATTCTTGGAAACATTTTTCAAACCTATCTGCTTGAATGGCTGACAGCACCTCCCTCGTTTCTTTCTTCACCTCTTCCATGTCATCAAATTGCTGTCCTGTCATGTCCCTCTTTATTCCCAGAAACAAAAAGAAATTGCATGGAGGAAGGTCAGGTTATTCAGCTGTGTGGGGCAAGAGAGGCATGCTGTTTTTTGCTCCAAACTGGAACACTGAGATAGCTGCGTGAGCATGTACATTGTCATGGTGGCAAAACCAGTGCCCTGTCTGCCACAAATCAGGCCTTTTTTGTTGTTGTTGTTGCAAACTGTTATGCAATCTTTTCAGCACCTCTAAATAGAAAGCTTGATTAATAGTCTGACCTGGTGGAACCAACTGCACCCCTCACATCCCCCTCACATCCAAAATACAAATGAGCATCATTTTGATCTTTGATTTCACTTGATGAGCTTTTTCTGGGCAAGATGATGATGGCATCTTCCACTGGCTTGATTGCTCTTTGGATTTGGTGTCGTAAGAATAGCACCATGTCTCATAACCACTAATGACCTTGGAAAAACATCTGGGTCACTTCAGAGCTGTTCTTTCAATGGACAGCATGTTTCCCCTTGATACAATTTTTTCCAGTCAGTCAGAACCCGAGGCACACATTTTGCAGTGACGCTTCTCACTCCCAAATCTTCTGTTAAAATTCTCTGAACCGAGCTCCAAGATAGTCCAGATCACTTCCCCATCTCTTCAATGGTCTGTAGTCGGTCTTTGTGGACAAGTGCACAAATTTTGTCAACATTTTTGTCTGTTCGAGAAGTTGACAGGCGTCCAGAATGAGGTTTGTTATCAGTCGGCATTTCACCTTTTTTGAAATGAGAAAACCACTTGTACACTTGAGTTTTTCCTATAGCGCTGTCCTCATAAACTCTGTTCAATATCATAACCCAATCTGTGGCATTTTCCTCAAGGAGAAAACAAAATTTCATAGCCACACACTGTTCTCTTAAATTGTCCAACACAAAATAATGAGGTTTGAGTGAAACTGTTTTTACAAAAAAATTCACTGTGAACAGAGAGAAGTTCCCAGGGGGTGCCACTGGGTGCACTAACTCAATGAGTTGCTTGATGCTCACCACACAGAAGAAATGCATACCATGAAAACTCCGCCATGTGGAGTTTTTATCCATTTTTTGAGGGGGGTACCCCTTTGTATGTATATATATTAAATATAGTCTTCAAGAACTGCATAGTTTCAAGAAGCTATATATCACTGAACTTTAGGCTAAGTGCTAAGAATAATATAGTGTCTGGATTATTATTATTTCTAAATGAAAGTAATAGTGAATAAAATAGATTAAATAGGCTGTGACCTCAGATTATACATTAGATGCAAACAGAAGCCCTGGTGGCATAGTGGGTTATACATTGGGCTACACATTTCAAGGTCAGCATTTCAAATCCACTAGCCACTCCAAGGGAAAAAGATGCGGCTTTCTGTTCCTATAAAGATTTATCACCTTGGAGACACAAAGGGAAGTTCTACCCTGTCAGATAGGGTTGCTATGTGTTGGAATCCACTCAGTGGCACTGAAGGTGACATTATGATCAGTGATATAATCAAACTCCAAAACCAAAGAACCTCCATTACGTCAATTCTGACACATAGCCACCTGATAGGATAGGGTAGAAGTGTCCCTATGGCTTTCTGAGACAGTCACTTTATGGGAGTTGAAAGCCCCGCTTTTCTCCTGAGGAGTGGCTGGTGGCAGCCATGTGATTAGTAGCTCAACAGACATGCCACCAGGATTTCTAGTGCTTTAATAGAGGACATGTGGGGCATCTATACTTAGGAAAGTGATATTTCAGAAGAGTTTTGAAGGATGTTAATTTACAAGATTGTGTGTGTGTGTGTGTGTGTGTGTGTGTGTGTGTGTGTGTGTG
>NW_022109980.1:3175365-3188694 GCF_000313985.2 Echinops telfairi | reverse complement strand
GTGTGTGTGTGTGTGTGTGTGTGTGTGTGTGTGTGTGTGACTTGAAGGGTAGGGTAGAGTGAGGAGGCTGACTGCCAGAAAGAAGGAACAACATGGAAGACCAACTTGGTCAACTTTTCCTTTTCTCCCCAACCTACTAAGTAGGGTCCTCCGAAGGTTTAGGGAAGAGCTAAGGGACAATCAAGAAGGCCACTTGCTTGCTAGTGTGCTCAGGGGCTCTGGTGATTTTTCAAAGCCCTGCATGAGAATGGCCATTAAACAGGGTGTTCGTTTCTTTGTAAGTGAGAGGGCTAGAATGACCTACAGCATTTTATTTTTTCTTATTATTAAAGTTCCTAAGATTTTAAGGTTTTGTAGCTGTCTTTCCCATGAGTAGGGATCTAGGTAAACGAAAGGCTGATTTCAGAGGATCATCCTGGGACTCTCCCTCAAGGTGTGAGTCTGGCCTTGACAGGAGCAGGCCCTTGGAAACCCCCCCACAAACCACCGCGCTGCCCTCTCACTTCCAGGCAGAGACTATTCCATCACCTCTCCACACTGCAGAGAAAGAAAACTCCAGGGTCTCCTTTGTGGTCCAGGCATTATCTGAATTCTCCTTCCCTGTATTTGGACTCAGCCCAGGCTCGCGATGACCCACAGATTTTAGAACCAGAAAGAATCACCTTAGATTAGACTTGTTCTCGTGTCTATGTTCCCCTTTGGTGTGCTTAGTATGTGCAGATACTCTGTTTCCTTGACAACCATAATCCCAGTAAAAACCCTGACACATGATTCTTGCATTCAGAGATTGTTACTTGCAAAACAATTGAGTCCATTTCCTCATTTTACCTATGTCAAATCTGAGAACCAGAGAGACGATGTGACTTTTCTAAGATCACATAGCTACTTAGTGGAAGAACTAGGTTTCTCTGATGCTTGTCTTCAACACCCTTCACTGGGCCAATCATCTCTTACAGAGGGGAGTTCTTGGTGTATAGTTGGCTTAGTGGCTCTGAATACATGGGATGAGATAAAATGCTCAAAGAGAATTTTCTTCTATTTTGAAGTACTCTCCCCATTCCTTAGAGGCAGAGTGGACTTGGGATTCTTTTTGAAGCCCAAGAGATAGAATGCTGACTACTCTCTGTGACCATTTGCTGGGCGAAGGCAAATATGGCCCCCAAATCTACTGTGCAGCTTGTGTCAATCTCAATTGAGCGAAATCTCCAAACACCCTTGATTCTCCTAATAACTCACTATGGGTCTGTCATCCATGAATCTATCTAAGCCTTTCTTTGGGGGAGGCAGAAAGCTATTTATATTTCCCGTCGAAGCCACCACTTGGTGTAATGAGTTCCATATGTTTCCTCCATTTTCTATCTGCTGGGAGAAGAAGGGCTTCTTTTCATCTGTCCTAAACTTACCTCTTCAGGCTATATGCCATACACACCCACACACAGAGAGAGAGAGAGGGGGAGAGAGAGAGAGAGAGAGAGAGAGAGAGGAGAAACATAGACCCAGAAATATACATCTGTGCTTTAGGAGGCAAAATGACCCCACCATTGTTTTCTCTCTTTATAAGCATATGAAAAAATGAAATAATTCAATTGAAAGTGAACATAGTGGCAGTCAACTCCCCCAAGGAAAAAGATGTAAATCCTTGACAAAAAAGGCAGCCTGTCGATACAGGAATCGGTGGTTATGAAGTCAGTGCCTGGCCAAACACTGCCTACCTGCCTTGAGGTTGAAGTACCCTGGAACCGTTCAGTGAGACCCAGAAACGTAACCTGTCAGCCTCCTCATCTGACATGGTCTTAATTAGTCTCTGTTCTACTGCCGAGAAAGCCTGCGGAGGCAGTTAGCACCAGAGAATTAATCAGGTAGTTTGTGGAGTTCACAGCAACCAACACTGGCAACTTCTTGATTGGAAGGGATCCAGGAAGATGGGGGAGAGAAGTAATCTCTATTTGTTTCATTCCCTTTCCCCTAAAAGAGGTGCTCTAAAAAGACTGTGGGGATAGAGGACAGTGCGTTTGTGCTCCATCTTAATTTATGTCCCTTTCTCCTCCTCAATCGACATTGCATGTTCTCCTCTCAGCTTCTGCGCATACACTTTTCTTCGAAGGTGTGTGTGTGTGTGTGTGTGTGTGAGAGAGAGAGAGAGAGAGAGAGAGAGAGAGAGAGAGAGAGAGAGAGAGAGAGATTGGTATTATTGAAAATTGCACCTTTGCTACAGAATTATCTGGGAAAACGGAATTTTGCCAGTATTTCTCTCTCCCCCTTCGTTTACTGCTTATTTTCAACAGGCCTGTAATTGCTTTCCATTTAGTAAAAGGAACATTGTTTCTTTTTTGGTTTTTATTTTAATTGTGTTTTTTGCCCTGAGCGCTGACGTTTATGATGTTGATGGGAATGCCACATTGCTTTGGTTCTTTACCTGAGGTAGTTAGTTTATTGTGCCAACCTGGCTGATAAACACATGTGGGGTTAATTGAAGGGCGGAGAGATAAATAGCTCGGTAAGGATTACCTCTAGAGTTCTCGGGTGTTTTGCTTTGTGATGGTCGGACCAGGATGCAGCCGCCTTAGCCAATACCTGCTTCAGCTGGCAAGGCTCATTTCCTGCAAGGCATCCCCAAGGAGAAGCCGCATGAATCTAACCCATTGCCGCCCTGGGTGCTGGAGCAGCCGTGTGGAGACCCCTGCCAGTGCTGAGATGCTTACACATTCACTGACTCTGCTTTACTCCTGCAGTTGGCATCATAGTGTGTGTTTTGTGAGATGGAGGAGGACTTTGCGGATTGGTGTCAGACATATGGGTTAATGTTGGACTTGTGGGTTTGGGCAGCACTGGGTTGGGATGTTTTCTTGATATGCACTTAACCTTTATATAAAACTCTCTCTTATACATGAGTTTCTGTGGATTTGTTTCTCTAATGTACCCAGACTATCACAGTACCCCAACTTGGTGTTAGCCACCAAGGCAAGGCCATTGCTATGAGAAGCAGCTGTGTGGTGGGTTCAGCCAAATGTGTAACTTCTTCCATGAAGCGTTTCCTGATTAGTCCAACTTTCCTATGGTGACTGCTTTATGCTTTGGCCTCCAATAGTTGTCAAGTCTGTATCACACAATCTAGCTCCTGCTTTAAGCTGCTTTGTAAATGTATATATATATATCATATATATTTATTACATACATATATTTATTATATATATATATTTCCTGTGCATTACTATTGTCCCATCGCTCTGAACATGATGTACGCTCTTCAGAAGCAGAGGCGTTGTTTCCTGTTTTCCAGCGTGCCTCTTCACACTGAGGCAGGTATCGTCAGAGATACTCAGTAAACGCTGGAACGATTCCCTGACAACTCCTTGAGAAGGGCCCTTAACCCAGGCACTATTGACATTTTGTGCTGGATAATTATTTGTTGCCAGGGAGCTGTCCTGTCCATTGTAGGATGTGTACCAGCATCGTTGGGCTCTTCCAACCCGATGCCAAGAGCACTTCTGCTCCTTCAATCCAGTTGTGACCAAAAATAGTCTACTTTAGGACGACTATTCTATAATGTTAATCAAATGATAAGACTCCTAGTGACCCTAGAGGACAGGGTCGAACTGTCCCATAGGGTTTCCAAGGATATAAATCTTTACAGAAGCACATTGCCACCTTTCCTGTCCAAAGAGTAGCTGGTGGGTTTGAACAACCAACCTTTTAATTAGCAGCTGAGTGCTTTCACCACTACTCCACCAGGGCTCCTCTGGTTGTCAGCTTACAAAAACCAACCAAACAAACACAAACCCACTGGCATTGAATCAATTCTGATCTTTGTTACTCAATTTAGTGAGGGTTAATTTCTCCATGAGTTCAATGAAAAACAATGGAAGGTCAGAGTAAAAGAACCTTGGCCTGCTATCACCGCCCTTTACCAGAGACACAATTGCCTTTCTAAATAACTAATGCATGGGAAGAGGGCTAGATCTTTTTCTCCCCCTTATGTGATGGCATCTCTGGCATTTCTAGATATCCCACTGAAGTGCCATTCCTACCTTAAACCAGGGCTAGCTGTCTTGCAAATAATATCATGAGTCACGAGAGAGACAGGACAAAAGAAGGTGGATGAACTAGTGCAAATCTGCCCTTCTGGGCGTGGGAGGGGCTGCTGAGAGCACATCTCCTGACAGTAGCACAATCTCTGGATGTGAAGGACAACTCAAGGGAGAAAATGTGACATTTTAACTTGTGTCTCCCGAGAGGATGTATCCCTGGCAATGAAGTCCAATTGAGCCTCACATTCACTGCCACCAAAG
The DNA here is from genome assembly GCF_000313985.2 of Echinops telfairi. Classification (NCBI taxonomy): domain Eukaryota; kingdom Metazoa; phylum Chordata; class Mammalia; order Afrosoricida; family Tenrecidae; genus Echinops; species Echinops telfairi. Next base: position 3,184,405 of record NW_022109980.1, on the reverse strand, counting down.
AGTTAACCACACATTCAAATTATTTATGTTATTTTATGGAGAAATATTCTACTTATGGAAAATACCTTTATAGGAAAACTGCCTTTCTGAGTCGGAGTTGGAGATATTACAGTAAACAGGATCTAATCACAGCGAAGCCTTTTTTCAGCTTTGCATGACAGCTGTAAAATATGACAGTATTTATTAATAGTCACTGCAGTCTAATCTGCAGCATTGGAGAGCTACGACAAAATATGTTAAGCTACTGAGAGAACAATTTCCACCGTAACTAATATACAGCTTTTGGAAGTGTAGTTTAATATCTTGTGATTTTTTTCCCCTCTACTGAGGTCCAACCTCAGGAACAAGCTACTAAGCTAATAACCTTTGTGGAGAGGAAGTGTTTAAATGATAATTTATTTCAAGAGATGACAACAAATTGCTCAGTACTTTCTCTTTTTATGCCCCAAAGCAGTCAAAGATGTGCAAATCGAAGTATTAAAAAATATGACAGCTTCAGTATTTTCATTTTCAATGAAAGTCTCATTACCGACATATGTACAGTCTTTTACTCAAAATTGAGTCCAGCTAGTCATTCATTCTTGTTATTGTGCAGGCTCTCAAGATGCTCTCATAGTTGAAGACTCATCACAATAGATTAGGCAGCTTGCAGAAACTACCAAATAGCTCAGGTACTGTCAACCCCGATTATTGCTGCTTAAACACGGGAATTTAGTACCTGTCTCTCACAGGATAATGTACTCTCTGGGCCTTCCTAATTTATTCAGATATAAAAAGTAACTTGAATTTCAATAACAACTCACTTGGCGTTGCTTTTCCCAGAGGGCAAATGGACATGACTAGAATTGGAGCCATCTGTTAACCTTAGCACATCCTTCAATCAGTTCATAAAAGTGAAGAAAAAAGTCTATGATCACCTGCCTTTCTGATTTTTTGTTCAATTAAGATACTGGCTACTTTCTTTAATGTCTCTTCCCAGTACCTGTGGTAGAATTGATTATCAGTCTCACCTGGCTTTTGTCTTCCCATCCAGATCTGGCCTACAAGTTGAGATCTTTCTGATCTCTGGAAACTGTTTCTACTGGAGAAAGGAATATAGAAGTTCCCTTCCCCTTAGAATCAGGTCTTCACCAGAACACTACATAGGTTAATGCTCCTGGAGAAAACCCACCTATCTGCCTGCATTTAGAACTCTACCATTGCTACGCCTCTGTCCTGGAACCACAATGTTTGATCTCCTGCCTGTCTGGATCCCTTGTCACCTGGTACCACATACCTATTGTTCTCATTTGTGGACATCATGGTTTAGGAAGGAAACTGAGAAAATGGGAGGCATCTAAAGGAAAAGAGCCAAGGCAGGGAAGCTTGTGTACCAGTTTCTTTCTTTGAAGAATGGTTGAAGGGACTTAAATGCTGACATTTTTTAAATGTTAGAATTCTAGAAGGCAGTATTTCAGTCCAAAGACAAGCACATCCTCTTTGGAATGTAGCACACCTAAATTTTGTCCTGGTTTTGTTACTTCTGACTGGGTGATCCTAAGCACCATCACTTAACCTTTCTATGCCTCATTTTTCTTAGTTGTAAAAGGGCAGGAGTGTTGTAAGGATTAAATGAAATGACTGGTTAAGAAATGGTAGCCGCTCTTATCATGATGATAAAAAAAGATGTTGTAGTAGGGTTTTCTTGATTTACGCAATTGAATTTTATTGGTGTGCATGCACGTGTATGTATATGTGTATTACGGTGGAGGAGAGGGAGGAGAGAGGCATTGGGTTTGGGGAGATACACACACACACACACACACACACACACTCACACACACACAGAAATGTATTCCAAGCTTCATTAGGAAGGTAGAATTGGATGGAATGGATTAGGCTAGGTTATGTAAGTAGGTGGTAGATGGCAACATAGAGGAAGATAGATATAAAGAATTGAAGTTCTGCTTGTCTCTCAATTGAATCCCATTGCAGCGAATCTGATAACATTTACAATCCTCTGAGGAAAGACATTTTTCTTCTTGTCTTGCGAAATCTCTTTACCCCTTAAGCCCTTACGGACCTTCCAACATTTCCCCATTTTCCTAGCTTTCTGGCCACTCTTTAATCTTGTCACAAGGTGCCTGCCCTAATGAATGCAAATGTCATTGGTGGATGTTGAAGCTGTTGGCTTTAAAAATCATTTTTTTCAGGCTTGCAATAAATCACTCTTAACAACAATAAGACTGTCAACTCTCAAAAGCAGGGCCTAATTCTGCTTCTCTTTCAAACCCCACCAGTGGCCTAGTGCAAGTTAGCCCTAGGAAAGGCTTAATAATTGCTTGTTGGCTGATTGACTACTTGTTATAACTACCCATGTTCCCACCACAACCTTCTAGAACAAATACAAAGGTCTGTTAAAAGGTTGTTGACCTCCAGAGAGTTACTTGGGAACTAAGTAGGGAGGTTCAGGCTGGGAATGAGAGTTAGCAGGAGTTTATTGAACACCAGCAAGAAAGTAGGGACTGGTTGCTTCAAAGGGCACCTAGAGCTATTATCTCATTATCTAAGCTGAAAGCCACAGCCTGGGCTAGCTTCGTGCATCTCCGTGAGCTGAGCCCATTGAAGCCAAGGAGAGTCGTTAGGTGCACAGGAGAATCTGGTTGAAGTTCTCAGGTATGTTGCTCTTCTAGGGAAAATGCTAGCACCACAGAGTGATGGGTGATTTATACTGCAAAGAAAGGTCTTAGATAAAATTGGATGAGGTGGTCCCCTCCCGGGTATAGTTTTAGGACTTTCTAGAAAAGAAGACATGTTGGCAAAGGACCCCCCAACCTAGACGCGTGGCGCCTGGTATCTCAGAATTAGAAAGTCATACTTTGAATTGAGGTTCAACTGCCAGAGATGACCCTTGCCAAAATCCAGATTTTTTCCCGGAAATTCATTTATAGCCATAAATAAATTCACATGACTGAATCAATCAGCTAAGCTATTGTCGGACCAGCAAAAAAGCCTATTCATCCATGGAAACAAGATGCAGGACAGGACAATTATTGTTGTGTTATGTTATGTTATGTTATGCTATGCTATGCTATGCTATGCTATGCTATGCTATGTTATGTTATGTTATGTTATGTTATGGAAGCGTAGTGATAGCTTGGGACAGAGACATCTGAGGCATTGCTCCTGGTAGATGTGGACGCGTCATAGTAAGGTTCACTATATAAAAGAAGACAGGTATGTCAATTAAAAAAAGAGGTTACACAGGTGGCAGAGGACACATCTAGTCAACCGCATAATTTTCCTAAGAGCTGAGCTGTTAATGTATATAGCACCAAGAGTACAATTTTTAATTTTGTAGTAATAAACTAAGGCAGTATTTTAGTATCAAAGTGATGCTCCACAAACACACCATCAGCCTTTTCTCTGCAGACAGATCTCAAATAGCCATGAAAGTCCTGAAATCAATCCAGTGTTTCATGTTTTCAGAGCCAACATTTCCTGGATTGCCCTACAAATCCTTTAAATGACCTCAAAAGCTTACCCCATTTCTCAGCTCCTCACTCATCCCTGCCCTTTTATGGTGAAATCATATCATTTGTATCTTTAGCTTATGTAGATGTAATTATAGGTGCTCCCTTTTCTCTCTGTTTTCCATCTCTTTCTTATATAATTCAAAATCATCTAAAAATCATATTTCACAAGTTCATTTTTATCGATTTTTTATTACAGAAACAATAGATATATATAAGAGTGAAAAAACAGAATAGAAACATTTCAAATCTTTATTAGATTGATTTGAAAATTAGGCTTTCTCGCTCACTCCTCATCTTTTCTTTCTATTCTGTTTTCTTTCCTTGCAGCCTAATATTATAAAAACAAAAATGGTGATTATTCTGGACAAATCCATGGTAGGTTGGGAAAACACTAATTATGTGTCCAGGCCTGCATTGTGTACCAGAGGAGGCCTAAAGTATACATCTAGGGGCTACCTAAATGCTTAGTACCTGGCTGGGGAGAAGGATTTAGAACACACAGAGCAGACTTGGTGAGACAACAACAGAAAGCAGTTCTATTACATGCCAAGCGAATAACAGGGACCAAAGAGGCCTGCAGGCATTCAGAGGTTAGGAGAGATAGCTGTTCCTCATAGCTAGTTTTCCTCCCACCTCGTCATCATAATAAATAGCACCATCTATGATGTTTCTTAAGCCAAAAGCTCCGGGGTCACCCACGAAGTCTTCCTCTTCCTCCCATCCCACAATCTGCCTCTAAGTCCTACTGATTCTGTTTCCAAAATGAATGTCACTTCGATCCAATTTTCTTCCTCTCCTGTCTAGTCCCCACTACCATTCTCTGGTTGGCCAAGTGTCCTTGTAATTGCCCCCTCCTTCTTCTCTCACTTTTGTACCATTTTCCATGGAAAGTTAAAGGGTATCAGGTGAGTTAAAACCCAGTGCTAGCAAGTTGACTCCAAGTTGGGGCAGTGGGTTTGTTTATTTGTTTGTTTGGGTATCATAGACAAATACGGGCCTCCGTATGTCCTGATAGCATTTCGGGATGCTATCTCGTAGACAGAGCACTGTGACATCAGAGGTGGTGAGAAGCAGTGGTAGAGAAGTGGCAGCAGCAGAGGCAGGAGAACCAGGAGCTGGCAGTTGTCCCAGTGGACTTCCTAGCCCACAGAGCAAGAAAGCCGAGGGCCTATGGGTAGGCTTGCTGGCAGAGTGAGGCGCTGCTGGGTACTTACCAAGGAGAGTTCGGTTTGAAGATCCACAGAATGAGAGTTGAGTGCTTTCAGGTTGAGGCTTACTGGGGCAGTGGGCATCTATTGGCAGTGCTAAAAATGCTTTGGGATGCTCAAGCAGGCTGGGGTTAGATTGTGGCATGTACCTGGGAGCACAGCTGAGGGGAGGCTGTACTACCTGAAGAACTGTGTCCTGAGCATCATTGATCCTGAATTGTACTCAGTTACTTCCCTAATAAACCCCATAATTTTGAGTACGGTCTATGAGGTCTGTCGGGCCCTTGGAACAAATTACTGAACTCAGGAGAAAAATAGAGAGTGCCATGGGAGGGAAATTGGGTCAGAATGGATAAAGAAGGTCAGAAGATGGAGGCATATTGGCCCTTTGCTTCAGAGGAATCAGCCTTGGGTTTATGATGCTAGCATCCTCCCGCATCCTTTTGTGAAGTTAGAGGAGGCCAGGCACTGCATCTGTACCATTTTTATACACATGCGTTGAGATTTAAGATCTGGTTCTTAATATCAGAGACTGCTTCAATAGAGTGCCCCTTCCACATATTATCTCATTTTAGAAAAAAAAAATTCCCAGCTATCCCCAAAGCCCAACATTGGCCTTATTTGCATCAGGCTGAGGCCCAGGTAGTTGAAGACCTAATGTGCTCTTGGGGAACAAGCCCTGGAAACTAGAGACATGGGTACCAGCTTCAGGTCTGTGGATAAACCACTGTGTGAATTAGGACAATTACTTTTAGACTTCAGTTTTCTCCTTCATAAACTGAGGGTACATATAATTTTTGACAGGACTAATTTTGCCAAACTTTCCAATCTAGTCCTCTCTCCATTTTAGAGGAAGGTGCTTTTTATCCATATTTCAGACCAGCTACTTTTTTTTTAAATTGAAGAGGGGGTGTTTTAAAATAACAGTGACTCTACCAAACAGAATATCTGTGGTAGCTTCATAATCTGTTGTCAATTTGAGACTTAAGAGTGAAGGGGCAGAGTTTAGCTTCTCAATCAGGTTGCAGCTTGATGACCTCATTTGGAGGCACTAAGGAGATAAATAGCTCGCTTGAGGCGGGACACATGCTCACTGTCTGTGAGACATTACTGAGGATGAGCCTGATAGAGCTATACTGATGTAGCCAGAGCCCTGGAGCTGGAGGTGCTGCGTGGAGACCCCTGCCAGCACTGAGATGCTTCCACTGCCACTGGATCCACTAGACTTTCCACCCACTGGCTTGTGATCTTCCTGCATTTGGCATCATTGCATGTGTTGCATGAGTCTGAAGAGGAATTTATAGATTGGTAGTGGACATAGGGGCTAATATCAGACTTATGGGCTTGATTTGGACTGGGCTGGGAAGTTTTCTCAATATTCAATTACTCCTGTATATAAAGCTCTTTCTTATACATATATAAGTGTCTATGAATTTGTTTCTCTAGTCTACCCAGACTAACACATTATCCAATATCAGGGGAAGAGGACATACACAGTTTGAAAAATCAGATTATAAAACAACCATTGCCTTGATTTCTAGTTCTTCCTTTTTTTGGAATGTCACATAAAATCCATTGAGAGCATGAGATTTTTATTCATTGGGAGAGAAAGGAGCATGAGTTGAGGAAAGTTAAATACCAAAGTATGCAGAGCTGCCTTTGCTTACCTCTTTCTGTGTCATAGAGGTACACAAACTTCTCCCACTTGTAGTGACCCAGAAGACTCAGAATAGCGCCCTTCAAGGCTGGGCGCATCTGGATGACAAACTGCACATCTGCGTCAGTGGGAAAGCTGGGCGTGACAAAGGATGTGTGCAGGGCCCCACAGAAGGAGGTCAGGGTGTTCATCGACATCTGGTCATAGAATCCAAAGATGGCATACACCCCTCTTGAGAACTGGGAGCAGACTGTAATGAGAAAAAGAGAGGAAAATGTCAATAGCCCCATGGTCCCTTGTTGCAGCTTGTGGGATGGAAATATGACACACAGTTTAGAATTGGCTCTAAATTACAAGCTTCAAAAGAAAACCAAGATCACTGAAAAATCTCTAGAAGCTCTTGAAAGCCTGGTTACATAACAGAAGAATAGTAAGAGAAGAATGTATTTGATGGAGTTGTCTGTCATCTATATCCACCATGAGCAGGATACTAAGAATACATGTGAAGGAGGAAGGTCTTACCCTCTTTCAGCAAGCTCCTTCCCTCCCTCCCCAGATACTCAGTGCTCCTGTGCTCCCACCTTAACTTCACAGAGACCCTTTGATGTACCCATTCCCCATGGAAGTACAGCTAACTGTCTCATGTCTGATGCCTTCAGTGTGTTTTCTAGTAGGTGACAGTGATGGCTGATAATTTAGTCAGATGTGGTAATCCTCCTATATCACACAAAGCTTTCCCTTCAGTTTTAAGATTAAGACCTTCAAGACAGGGTTACTCACTCACTCACTCACTCACTCACTCACTCACTCACTCACTCACTCACTCACTCACTGACTCTCTGTCATAGAGTAGATTCCAACTCATTGTGACCCTATAGGATAGAGTGGAACTGTCCCGGTGGGTTTCTGAGACTGTCACTCTTTATGGAAGCTGGTAGCCTCATCTTTCTCCCCAGGAGTGACTGGTGGCTCAAACTGCCGATCTTGCAGTTAGCATACCAGTTAGCATACTCACTATACCACCAGGACCCCATAAGATAGCATCTGAATGATGGATTCATTGCTGTTGAGTTGATTCTGACTCATGGTGACTCCCCAAGTGTTAAATAGAACTGATCCATAGGGTTTTCAATAGATTGCCAAGTGTACTTTCTGAGGCACCTCCGGGTGGGTTGGAAGTTCCAGCCGTTCAGTTAGTAATCTATTGCTTAGCATGTAAGTAATTAAGCAGTAGTTTCACTCCAGTCATGGAGAATTTTAGATTCCAGGCAAGCTATAAGGAAGATAGGCATTTTAGTGTCTAGTGTGTAACACGGGGCAGGTGGCTAACCAAGTATGGTGAAGTTCTGTCTTGATATTTTCATATTTATCTTGTGTACGCCATTAACCCATTGGTAGAACTTTGACATTCCCCTCATGTTTAGTGCCAATTTTTGTTCATTTCAAAATGTGCCATACCACCATCTCTTTCCCATTCTGGCCCATATTAGCTTAAAAAATGTACACCAATTTCAATATTAGTTTCAGGAGAACATAATTAGCATGGCAAATCAGTGACAGTACCATTGGATGATGCATTCCCAAACTAAGTGGAAATGATTTTAGATTCTCTGCCCCACTGCTCCCTTGCATTCATGCAAAGCAGACAGAACAGGGAATTGATAATGTGGTGTGATTTAAGGGGTCCTGCTTGGTCTACCTTATCTCTGAGGATGCCCTACATATTGAAACTCACTTTGTTAGGTTTTAGGGTGTTGGAAATAACTGTGACTTGGGAGAGGAATTAAATAGAACCGCCCCCCCCTGCTGCCTCAGATATTAGCATGTCTAGATAATCGCATGTTATATGTCTATTGCATTCCAGGATAATGAGGTGAAAACAGCTGAGTTAAGTTTTGATGAGATAGGTGGATCAGAGAGTACAATGCATAGGGTCTGGAGTCCTCTCGAGGATGAGAAAAAGTAAAGGCTTGGAGCACCAGAAAGACAGAAGACATTGAAAATAGGATGAAGGCAAGTGAAAACAAAATTTAATTCATTGACTGACCTTGTTGTAAGAGATAAAAAGCTCTCAGTACCTATGGTTTGTTTAATCCTATTTGGAAAAGAACAGCTGCCTTTTCAACTCAAATTCATGAATCATTGGCCATTCAAGCATCTCCATCAGAACTATGTTGTTCTGTTGTACAGAGTGTCACTAAGCATCAGAATTAGCTCGACAACACCTAAGAACAACAGGAAGTGACTCCCAAACTAGATAATGAATATGGGATACTTCATGACAGGGGTCAAATGGAGTACCCAGAGAAGGGAAAAAAAAGGAAAAGAATAGATAGTATTTTTCCTTGCTCACTACCAAGAGAGATATTATAGTGAGTACCATTCTCAAATTAGTCCTGTAAATGGAGAGTTTTCAGTATAGGGTACAATCTTGCCTGAGACATCTAATGCTCTGTGTAAGATTCACAATAATTTATGTAGTGATAATAGTCATTGAGTACATCCCATGTGTGGTAGTTACATAATCTGTTCTCAATTTGAGACTTGAGAGTGAAGGGGTGGAGTTTACCCTGCCAATCAGGCAGCACCTTGATGACCTCATTTGGAGGCACTAAGGAGATAAATAGCTCACTGGAAGTGGGGGACATGCTCACTCCCTG
>NW_022109980.1:3168548-3174451 GCF_000313985.2 Echinops telfairi | reverse complement strand
ATTTTTGAATGGGTTAGGACACGCCTGCAAGGAAGGCTCTGAAAAGATAAGGCCCACCCAGTGCTTTGAAGTACTCAGGATATCTGCATTCCAAGAGAACTGCCTAGGGGATGGTTGACAGATTGAAAAAAAAAGGAACTCTTTGGATTTTTGAGGTTTGAACAATGATTTTTGACAGAAGCTGGAAAAAATCTGGAACCACGAAGAAAACTCCTCTCTAGGACTGAATGTTAAAGGTAACCTGTGGGCAGGCTGAAATGCTTGCTTAGGTGACCACCTGGATCCACTTGTTGAGTGGAAGTGGGAGAAATGCAGCAATAAAGAGACGGGTTGAGTCTGGCCACTGACACCCATGGACCTGGTTTACAGGAATTAGAGGAGAAGATAGAGGATTGATTGGTCTGAAGTTCATGGCTTAGCCCAAGGAGGCTAGGGTTGTTGAGAATTTGTGATGGGGCCATGGTCTAAAGGTGAGGTGAACAATGAACACCATGGTGAGGCTAAGTGAGGCAGCCCACATTGAGCTGACAAGAACCCGACCAGATGAAGAGAAGAATTTTCAGCCGGTGAACTGGTGAACATTGCTGCAGACTTTATGGATGGCCTGTCCTGATTTGACTTGGCTTATGGATGCAGACACAAGATTCCAACTGGCATGAAGATTCTTCACATCAAAGAATATGAGTGTCTATGAATTTGTTTCTCTAGTCTACCCAGACTAGCACACCAAGACCTAGGCACTCTGCTAGTGCTATACAGCTATGATCTCATTTAATGTTCTCAATAACCTTATAAGGTACTGATATTAATCCTGCTTTATAGATCAAAGTGCCAAAACTTTTTTAAAGGTCTATCTCTTAAGCACAAGTGCCTAAATCCTTTTGATTCCAAAACTCACATGTCAGAATCCAACACAATTACATTAAAGAGTAATATTTTGCTAAAGTTAGATATGTTAGGTGCTATAGAGTCCATTATAAATCATAGCGAATTTATGAACAACTGCCTGGTGAAATGAAGCACTGCCTGGTCCTGTACCAACTCCAAAATCATTCTTATGTTTAAGTCCATTGTTGTAGCCAGTGTTTCAGTCCAGTTCCTTGACAGTTTTCCTCTTTTTTTTTTCTTTTTCTGATTGTGGTAGTTATATAATCCCTTGCCATTGCAAATGGGTGGAGTCTCGCCTGTCAATCAGGTCTCAGCTTGATGACCTCATTAGGAGGCACTAAGGAGATAAATATGTCGCTGGAGGTGGGACATATGTTCACTCCCTTTGAGACATTCCGGATGACAAGCCACATGGAACTATGCTGATGGCAGACAGAGTCTTGGAGCTGGATGTGCCACATGGAGACCCACGCCAGCGCTAAGATGCTTCTACCACCCCTGGATCCACAAGACTTTCTATCCACTGGCCTGTGATCTTCCTGCACTTGGGGTCATTGCATGTGTTGCGTGAGTCTGAAGAGGAATTTACAGACTGATACTGGACATGTGGGCTAATATCAGAATTATGGACTTGATCTGGACTGGGCAGGGATGTTTTCTTAATGTACAATCACCCTTTCCTATACACACATAGGTACCTATGAATTTGTTTCTCTAGTCTACCCAGATGAACACACTGACCCTCCACTTTACATGTCAGATGCCCCTTTCTGAGGACTGGTATTTCCTGATAACCTGTCCACATTATGGGAGACAATGTCTCATCACCCCTGCCTCCACCGAGCATTCTGGCAGTACCTCCTCCAAGACAGATCGGCCTCTTCCTCTAGGAGACCACAGTGATTTCAATATTCTTTGCCAACACTCGAATTCAAATGCATCAATTTGTTGTTTCAGTCTTCTATTGTCTAACTTTTACATTTAAGGAGAAAAACCAGGGCTTGGGTCAGGTACACCCTAATCTTTAGTGTGACATCCTTGCTTCTCAACACTTTAAAGAGGTCTTGTGCAGCAGATTTGTTGACTACTGTTGATTTCTTGACTGCTGCTTTCATGAGCCTTGATGGTGGATCGAGGCAAATTGAAATCCTTGAAAACCTCAATAGTTCCTCTGTTTATCAGGATTTATCTATTGGCCCAGTTGTCAAGATTTTGGTTTTCTTTACATTTAGTTGTAATATATCCTGAAGGCTAAGTTTTCCAGATTTAGCAGATAAAAATATAGGGTTCCCAGTTTAAATTGAATTTTAGATAAACAGCATTCTTTTTTTAGTCTAAGTTCCAAATCTATATTTATGTTAAAAATATGGCCATTTATCTGAAATTCCAGTTTTAATCAAGAATTGTGATTTTCACCTGGAAGCCCTGGAAAGAATCTATCCTCACTAGTGCTCATGGAACTGAAAGACTGGAACAAGCAATCACAACTCTTCTCCCTAAATGTTTCAATGGGTGGCTAGTAATTCTCAGATCCAAACCAATAGGAATGTAAGGTCCAAGAGAAAGGTGAGGCTTCATGAGCAATATTCAAAAGTCATCTCTTGGGGACATGCAATATATTTGCAACACGTAGAAGCCTAACCTGACTGGCTTATAGGCAATCCTGGAGGGAATAAGAAACTCAGAGAGGGGAAAGCATACAGATATGAGCAATGTAGTGTATCACAAGCTTTTGACAGCCTAGAAGGAAATAAAAGTAAGTGTGTTATGGTTGTGAAATTCTGTGTAAGAAAAAAATCTTGCATTGATCTTCTTATGATTTCTTTGAACCTCAGGGGTACAAACTATCATTCTGGTGCAGCCATGGGCCTTTCAGATTTTATTACATGGACCAATCCATGAATATTTGGAAGATAATGGAACCCCTCACCCAACTAAAGAATTATAACATTACCATTTGTCTTTCCTCAATCCTATCCCTTTGTCTTGGTACCTCCTTCCTGAAAAGGTAATTATTATCCAAAAATTGTTATTCATCAATACCTTGGCCTTTAAAATATATGTAAACATTCAAAATTAAGTAATATATAGGCATTTCCTATGCTATCAAAGTCTAACTTAAGTACAAGAATGTAGTTAAGAATGAATCCCTGTCAATTTGAGGTATATACTTTGCAACACACAGCAAAACATTATTACAAATGTCTTATTATAGGAAAGATATTTTTGTGTATCTGAAAGTGCTTCTTTAATGTTTTATACATTGAAAGACACTGCATATACTATATGCAAAGACAAATATCTGACGAACTGATGTTAGATATGAACTGTCCCTCACTGTTCTGACTTACCCACAAATTTGACTTAAAGACAGATTTAGCAACAGAACTCATTGTAACATAGAGTCTGCCCATATTGCTATTTTTCAATGCTTTAAAGCTCTCAATCAAGAGAATGATATTGTATATATAAAGCCCAGACTTTCACTAGATCTTTATGAATCACCTGCGAGAAGGACTGGCTTGTAAAATCAAGCCTGTGTATGATACCGTGAGACCAAGGGAGGCCTATAAGAATGAGTGGGTGCACAGATGCCAAGGAACTAATTGCAAAGAAAAAAATTTCCAAACAAAACACAAAATGAAAGGCTTATAGCTATTGGCTCTGACTCAGGCAAGAGACTTAAGAGTATCATAAATTAGCCACAATCCTCAGGAAATAATGAGCTACTGTGGTTCAAAAGGTAGAAACACAGTGTTGGACATCAGCAACAGTATTAGGAGGAAAAGCAATGATCATTCTTTTATATAAAACAGAGACACAGCTACCCTGTAAGTGACGACTGTGCATAGCTTCCTTTTCTACATGCTCGTATTATTAGTGTTGTGAGGTGCCATGCCAGAGGTTGCAGCAAATAGCGATCCTATGTACAACAGAACAAAATCCCTGCCAGGTCCTGTGTCATCCTTCCATGCATTGTTAGGTAAGGGCCCATTGTTGCAGTCACTGTGTCAATCCATCTCACTCACGACACCCCAATAAATACATGTAAAGTAAATAGAAGGCCCAGAGAGAAGTAGCGCAACGTCACGATAATTGCCATATGAGAACAAGAAGACCTTTGAACGGCTTCTTCCAGTGTAGTCCTTGGGCCTAGTCCTGACGGGAGAAAGCACTGCTGAATGGAACACTGAGTTCACCCAGAGGGCAGTGTTTGGAGATTCTTAGAACATCTGAGCTGGCCAGAAGATAAAGTTTATTTTATTCAGAAATTTTCAGGCATGGTTTTAAATGATAGAATCATCTCTCTAAATGAAGTTTTATGTGGGAAACTTGTTAGTTGCCCTTGAATCAGCTGCAACTCATGGTGACCTCATGTATAAGAAGACGACTGAACGTTAGCTACTTCTATGCCATCTTCTCATACTTGTTGGTGTGTTTGCCTTCCAACCAAGGAGGCTGATCCTGTAGCCTTACATTGGAAAATGCTCTGCTGTTTGTTTTAGAAATAGATAGCTAAAATGAATTATCTATTATGTGCTAGGCACTATTATAGGTGCTTAACACAAGGGAACTAATTTTAACTTTAGCAGTGATGCTGAGACAGATATTATGATAATCTGTAAGATGAAGAACTGGGTCAAAGGTACAGGGCTAAACAATGGACTCCAAATTTTTAAGCTGACCGGGTTAATTCCAGAACCTGCTATGTTATTGCTATCCTATCCTGAGACTCAAAAACATTAAGTTACTTACTACACAAAATCATACAGCATCTCCTACTATGTGTTAGGCCCTGTGATCAATGTTGGGCTATCCAGAAGTAAAAAAAAAACCCAACTAATCCCATTCTCCTGGAAGTTGCATACTAGTAAGGGGGGAAAGACAATAAATGAGATAAATAAGTTGAATATAAGGTGTGTCATAATAATGAATGTGAGTTTTTATTATTGTTATAAGGTGAGGATGAAATGAAATGATGCATGGAAAACATATATAACTTGGGAACTAACTCGTTCTTTCTTTGCTTTTTTCTTCTCGCCAGCTCTTTTTGGCATACGTTGCCCTCAGTTGGCCCCTGATCTCCACTTCAAAGCAACCATTACCCTCATTGCAATTCTGGGTCCCCATGTAACAAATTTTTCTTTGCCCTTTCTTTGGGGCTCTTAATTATTTTCATCCTTGGGCATTAACTGATTAATGTTGTCCTCTGTCTTGTCCCCTTTCTATATAATGCCTTTGTACTGGTCAAATGCTATTTCCAACTGGGGCTTCTGTGCCTTCCCTGTTTGAAATAATTTCTGTTGTCTGCTTCCATCTTTTCCCACTAGCAAAACACCAGATCTTTCTCATTGACGATGTTGTTTCTGACTACATCTTGGGAGTCCTGGGGACTCTGGTGTAGCACCCCAGCTGTGTTCCCTTCAATGGTGAGTGACAAGCAAGGCTGGAGCCAGCTGTCACACTTTTATTTATAGTCCCCAAGTCTTTGGGGTCAGGACAGGTATTGTTAATGTACAGTGTGGCAGCTAATTACACCACCCAAATTCCAAAAGGCATCATTACAAAAATGTCAAACAACTTGATTACCCCAAAGATCAGAATAACAATATTGCATATCATTTACAGAACAATTTTCATAGCCTTTTGATTCCAGGCAGGGGGAAAGGAAACTGAAGTCTCTTGCTGACTTAATGATCACATTTCAAACAAATAGGAAGAAGAAAAATGTAGCTAAACAGCAACTGATATAGACATATCACAAGAAGGATCTCTAGGTGAATACCACTGGATCAAAGAAGCTGACAGCTGGGAGAGACCTCAAAAGAACATCTAGTCCAGTGCTTTTTAAACCAATGATTTTGGTTCATGAGGAAGTCTCCAGTCTGGTGAAATGGGATTATTGGTCTGCATATAGATAGATACATAAATATGTTATATGGGTGTGCATTTTCTATTGGGATAAAGTGAACAACTGTTTTTTCTTAAAAAATCATTTTATTAGGGGCTCTTGC